>NW_026294436.1:74902726-75162726 GCF_007827085.1 Peromyscus californicus insignis | reverse complement strand
TCCATTTAAAAGTAATTTATAAATATCGGGGTTTGAGGGAGAACAAACTCTGTGTTCTCTTTCATTGTACAAGTATTTATAAATGCCCACCATATGCCAGGCACCATGCCAGGCACTAGGGGAAAGGCACATGTTTGTCACCTTCAGCCAGAGAGGAAACAGAAAGTGAGATAAGAGCTAATGGAAGTATATGGAAAATTCTGTGGAGGAGGAATGCTTTGTATGGAGAGAGAGGAACTCTGTTGTGGATGATGGGATTTGGGTCTGTTGGTAGGACATCCAGGGAGAGAAATCAGGACATTACAAGTGTGCAGAAACCTGGCTTGGAACTGTAGCCCGGGCCTCCTTAGCTATCCCGGCTGTGAACAAGTTCTCCAGGAATATGGGTGAAATGGGAGACAGGGAGCATGGATGGTTGTGGGATATAAAGAGGAAGGGGCAGGAAGGAAGACCAAGGCCAACTTTGGACCAATAGAAATGCAGATAAGATAGTGAATGAGATTAAAGACACTTGGATATTTCTGTCCTAAATAATACTTTATTTACGTGAACCAAGATCTCTTGTGTGATTTAGTCAGTATGCCCTGTGGGAAAGAGACAATATGCCGAATGACTCGCCACAGACCCACTCATGTTTCCTGGTTAGAATCCAGCCTCCCCCAGGGATTTTCATGTATCAAAGCATCTTACAGCAAAGAGAAGGTTGTTCTTCACAAACAGCCCCAAACTCTGATTCATAATGTCCCTAAGCATTTTCTCTCGAGACTTAGTGGGATACTGTATGGTGAAGCACATGAAGCAGGAAGCCAGTTCTCATCATTCAGCTCATGGCTAACAGAACTGGTAGAGACTCACCCACACCCATGTGCACACACCCATGTACATATTCATGCACACACGTCCACACACTCATTCACATGTGTACCCTGGTACATATACATGTACAGTCACAAGCATAAGCACACACTCACATGCACACACTTGTGTTCTCAAGAACTCATGTACACCTGGACATACTCACATACCCATGACATTCACACTTATGTGCACACACTTGCACACACACAGCTATCCTCACACATTCATGCATACACACTCATGTGAACACACACACTCATGTACACATACACATTCACTTCTCCACTTCTTCATATTTTTTCACCTCTTTCTGTAGGGTACAGTCTCAAATATTGCTATCATGAGCTTTTACAGTCTTGAGTAAAAACCACTACTTAGGTCCTCAGTGAATGCCTTCCCTCACACCAATACCTCAGAGTGTGGTTACTCACAGAGTGTGGTCCCTACACTCTGTGAGTTCACTCCATAGTGGATCCTGTTTCGAAACAAACTCAGTGATTCCTGTGGGGGTACAGGTAGTGGTCAAAGCATCCATCTGTACATTTAAGAAGGATACATTTATTTTACATAAAGTATATATCCAAGTTGGGGAACAAATGGCTCTTGAAGCACCCCTGAGAATCACGAAGATAAATGACCACAGTGGAGCTGGGTAAACTTGAGGTGCTGTGCCCTGGACTGATGTCAAATGTGCTTGCTAAATGAGAAAAACCAGTAGAACCCTGAGATTCCATTCCACGACATTCTGGAAAAGGCAAAACATAAAAAGACAAAGGGTGGGTCAGTCCTTCGTAGGGCTCAGGTGGAAGGTTTGACCCAGGAAGCACCACAAGGGATTGTGGGGTTTAATGAAATTACACCTCCTGACTGGCCTTACACAATAGCACAGGCTTGTCAGAAGCATAGAATCCTGCACCCCAAAGAGTGCCTTTTACTATATGCAAATTTAAAACTAAACTAAATATTTAATGTTGATCTCTACTAGGTATTATTTAGAAGGATACCACTGGAAAAAACAATCCAACTTGTACTTTATGGCTACACACACATACACACTACACGTTTCTTTTGAAATTACTTCCATGTGGCTATTTGTTTGCCTGTAATCTTACTCCAGGGGAGCTTGGTTGGTTTTCCCAAGGCACAGTAGACAGTGGCTGACAGACACTTTTTTCTGAGGTGCCTCAAATTTCTACTTGTTCATTGAGAGAATCCTCCTGAGACCAATGCATCACGGTGCTTTCAGAACCATATTCACACCCACTGCAGAAGAGCAAGGAGATAACACATACTCCACTCAGTGGAACTATTCAGTGGCTAATGTGTGACTTAGGAAATAAATCCAGGCAGGTGCTTGGGCAAATGCAATACAAGAGAGAGAGAGAGAGAGAGAGAGAGAGAGAGAGAGAGAGAGAGAGAGAGAGAGAGAGAGAACAGCAAATGCCTCCTAGATTCCATGGGATTGAGACGTTTGCTGGAGTCTTCCATCCCTGTTTCCATGTCCATGATCAACTTCAAGGATGCACACTCCATTGCCTCACAGCCATTGCTCCTGGGCAGTGAACGCCCCTGCTCACAGAACAGCATGCTGATGTATTTTCTCTTCCATTGTACGTCACATATTTGCTAATTCTTTCCCTCTATTCAGCATCCGACCCCAGCGATGGGGGATTATGGTATTAACTCTCTCCCCAGAACACACTCTTTACAGCCTCCCACTAAATACTGTAAGCCTGCTACAGAGAGGAATAAAAGTGAAAGCACGCCGTCTGGCCTTAAGCTCAACACACAGAGGGTCGTGATCCAATTGGAAGGGAAGCAGAATTTTTAAAAAGAAAGAGGTTTGACCAAATTTTAATCCATGTCATTTTCATTTCTCATTCCCTGTGGATTTGGGTGATTTTATTTACACTGTCAGCTTGAGCCTAGGGATTGGAAATCAGGCTTTTATGGAGATTATTAAAAGTACCTACAGTACACTAAAGGTTGGGCTAACTGAGAGATGCTTCTAAAAATATGAGCGTGAGTGCTCTGGTATGAGACAGCCCCGGCAACCATCTCATCCCGCTAACATCTCATCCTCTTCAGAAGGTTACTCTTGAAAGCTGGGCGTGTGGAAGCCCATCACAGGCTGTTAGGGTATTTCTAATAGGTAACAAATGACTGGGGATGGAGGTAAATTAGCATTACTCTGATGAGAAGGCAGCTCTTTATAGCATTAATGCCAATGCAGAGTAATCCCACGGCCCTTCTTCCCAAAGTGAGGGTACTGTGAAAGGGATGGGCAGAGTGAGAGCTCCTAGGATTTACTGGTGGGTGGGATGGCTACGGCACCCCAAGAGCCTCCAGCCCATGTTTCATTTGATCTAAGCTTCTCAAGAGCACTATGGGACACTCAGTTGGACACTGTCCTCTAGGGACTTGGGAAGACAAAACGCTCCACCTCTGTCACATCCTTAAAGAGCTCAATAGATAAAACTGAAGTGGTTTGCCACATCTCAAACACCAGGTTCGCACATGCTCTGATGAGGTGGCCCATTCAGAAACTTAGATTCCTAGAAGTCCAATCTTACAGAGCATTTGGTGATGAGGGACTTGCAACCTTGCAAACGTACACACTGTGACTTCACAGGCTGGTCCCAAGGCTCAGTGGATGCACACTTTCTTAGGACACATAGGACCTGAGCACAAGACAGTAATCGGGTAACCCTATGGGTTTCCTGGGCGTTTAGAGGGAACTGATTCTAGTTACGTCATGAAGACTTTTTATGGGACCCAAAGACACTCTTGTATCCGGATTCAGGGCCTCCGTAAGGGCTACTTGTCGGTAGAGTCACTGATATGTGGAGACTCTGAGAAGAATCCCGCATCTGGAAATGAAAAGGAAGGAGGATGACATGGGAACACCCGATCAAAGGTTCATTTCACTCACCATCCTCAGGTCTGGAGGTTTGGACAAGAGTACCTGGTTGACGACTGAGGTCCCCATCTCTCTGTCACAGCCTGGTCCTCTCGCTGTAGAAGTGCCGTATCTTGCTGTGTGCCAGGGCCTGAGGGATGGCTCACACGGGCTGGTGCACACTGGCTGCCTTTACTGTGTGAACCTCAGCTCTGTTCTGCCTCTCGTTCTCACACACCCCACATTCTCACTTGGCTCTTGTCTCCTTTTCTTTAGGTCTCCTGACTTATCTTCCCTGACAGCTTTGCCCACTCACCTGCGAAACCAGCCGCTCCGGCTACGTCAGTGTCCTCGAGCTCCGATCCCGACTCCTGCTCTAGGTATCCATCCTGGAAGCACACTGGGCATACCCTGTGCCTCCCAGCATTCTGCGTGTCAGCATGCCCTCACCTCTAAGACCGGCTCTCACTGGGTGTACCAGCTCAGGCACATCTGCCTAAGGACACAAGTCCACTGCCACCAGAAGTGAAATGTGTCCTTCAGGGTGATGACGTGCGCACTGCTGTGACGCCGGGTCACAACGCCGTCAGCTGTCTGAGAACCTCAGAGATGTGTGTCATTCTGTATCAGGTTTCATGTGTTTTTCTTACTGGATTTGCCCAACAATTCCATGAATCTGATACAATAAGTATGAGTTCCCTCTGTAGCACAACGGTACTAATGAAATAAAGATGAGTGGTGTGGTCCATTTGGCAGGAGAAACTCAGTTTAACTCACCCGGACAGTGCACAGTCCACAGCCTGTCCCCACCGACCAGGTTAACCTCCTCTAATATAGAAATTGGTACGGGAAGTGAGACCTGCACATAATCAAATCCTATCACATCACTTGACTATTACCTTATCCTAAATATGTAAATTGATTTTTTTTAGTCCAGATACAAATGAAACTATTTCCAGAGAATGAAAAGATGGTAATCAATGTTTTACAGTGTTCAATATTGTTTATGAACATTCCTGCTCGTTTGGAGTTAGTTCATATACCTGGTATGTAGCCATAGGGAGAAAGGTCAGGTAGCACATTTTAGCAATATTGTTACATATTAGGGACTTCAATCCATACCACAACTTTCTCACCATGGTAACCACTGTATTAGAGTAAAAAATACCAACTGTTATGAAAACAATCTCGGTGACTTCACTCAAGGCTTCTTTTCTTCTTTGTGTCACTGATTAATGCAACTGTGGAAGATCTCTTTTCGAGACTTTCCTTGGAGGCCCTTTTACAGGCTCTCCTTAGAGGTTCAAGTCTTACTTCAGTAAGCTGAACTCTGCCCATCTTCTGAGTCTGAAATGAGCTCAGCAGAGAAGGAAAAGGCAGGCAGTGGATGCAGAAGGTGTGAGTGGATGAGATCAGGGTTTCAGTGAAAGGGCCCTCGAGTCACCCATCAAATGTGAATCCTTGAGCAATTAGTTTGAGCTTCCCTGAAACTCAGTTTGTTTATCCTCCTAACTATTATCCACCCGCATGTAACGTAACACATATGTAAAGAATGGCAATATGGATAGGTAAAGGCTCTGTCAGTGGTCAGCATCCATGCTTGCTGGCAGCTTTTGCAGGAAGTTCATATGAATTCATAGGAAAGGAACTGAAAGATGATCAAATGATGAAATAAGAACCAGAAACTCAGACAGTCCATTGGAACATCTGAAGTTTCACTGCAGGCATTGTCTATGTACTGCCGTTCCAGACGCAACACAAGTGTTTACTGTCCCTACACTTTATACAAGCAGGTGAGTGACAGCAGGCAATCAGGCTGGCACAGTCTCCAACCCACACCTAACAGATGTGGGTGCATTCATACCACTGTAAGCTGCTGCATACGTCATATTAAAGTGATATGTGTTCCTCTTTTCTCTTTAACATATGACTCTTTGTGGGCTTTATTCAAGGGAATCAACGTTTCTCAGTCTGTGGGTAGTGGATATTATCAGGCAGAAAAGGAGACATTATTTAATACTTACCATCAAAATAAGACTTTTTTAAATGCCAAAGTAAATTATATTCTTGAAAGCTAAGTTCTGAAGGAAAGTTAGCCTCTATTTTGAAAGCCTCCTTTACTCAGGGCCTGAGTAAAGCAGCACATTGGGTGATGTGGGTGCTATCCAGGCGAGAGGACTTGGCCATCATAAAAAGCACCTTCCCTGTTGGGAAGAAAAGATTTGCTGTAGAGCTGAGGAAAGACGATAAAGCCAAGGCAAGAAGAGTAGAACTGAGTTGATGGCCCATGGTTCTGTCCCTTCTGCATACTCTGGCTTTCCAGAGTAGTAGGCTTTCCTTTCTCCCTAATGGACACACAGATAGAATTCTATAGACTACCCAACTTCTATAGCAGCCCATGTTTACATTGACATGTTAGCAATGTGGCACTTTTGCAGGTAAGGTTTTTAGGCAAAGGTCCATTGAAAGTGGATGCAGTGGAGAATCTGGCTTCTCAACACCTATGTGTGATCCACATGGAATCCAGTAGTCCAGAATGCTCCTACAGCAGGAGGCATGGTAGAGAAGAGAGGCCATGGGAACTGGAGGCAGAATAAAATGCCTACAGAGCACATGGCTTACACAGAGGCAAAGGACCAGAACCATGCACAGGGGTATACACAAATCTCAAAAGCCAACATGAAGAAGCCACTCTGTAACTAGTACTGCAGAGAAAGACCTATCATGTAGCCAAGGCCAGCAAGGATTCAGAGAGGACAAAAAAATCCAAGGTTCCCTTCAGAACCACAGGAGGGTCCACAGCCCACCTGACTGACAGCTGGGAAGAGAGAAGAGCCCTTGTGGAAGAATGAACATTCATCTCTCAAAGCCTGCTGTCAAGAAGAGCAGGATCTGGCTTAGGCATTATGTGTGAGTCCTGACTGACATCCCCTGCAAGAGATGGGTATGGAGGAAGACACCCCCTGCAAGAGATGGGTATGGAGGAAGACATCCCCTGCAAGCGATGGGTATGGAGGAAGACACCCCCTGCAAGCGATGGGTATGGAGGAAGACACCCCCTGCAAGCGATGGGTATGGAGGAAGACACCCCCTGCAAGCGATGGGTATGGAGTTACAGCAAGAGGAGAAGTAACATCCACAAATAAGATGGCAGCACACAGAAGGCTGAGGTGGGCAGATGGCTGAGAGTTCCATGCCACCTGGGCTACAGAACATGACTCTGGTAACTCTGCCTCAGATAAACAGATGGATGGATGGATGGATGGATAGATAGACAGACAGATAGACAGAAATAGAGATAAAATAAAATGTTCTACAGTTCTTACACAGCTCAATACAGCATATCATTTTTAACTCCAGGATGTATTCATGATGCAAAGTCACTAGTCAAACACCCAGAGGCCCTGCCATTGCTTTAGACTATGGGCATCGGGTTGGGAAGGAATACATGTAATGTATTCTACCCAAGTAGAATGTCATGTAAACTCTATAGGTTTATCTTTTCCTCTCCTATTAAATTACACGATGATTTTTCTTCTCAAGTCATAGACCCAATTGAGGGGAAGCAATAAAGCCATGCATGTCTCTAAACAGGGTATTTTTCTCACCATCAGCAGAGGAAAGTGTAAAGCCTTGTGCATAGTTTCCCTAGGGAATGTATATGTGGTATTTGAGTTAAATCAAGGTATTCATGGAAAAAGAACCACTTGCTAGTGCTGGTCACTTTGTTCATACTACTTGACAATCCAGAATGCCATGGCATTATTTCTGCTTTACAGATACAGGCAGTAAAACTCTGGTGAATGTCAAAGTCGGCTCATCCAAGATCGCTAAGGGCTTGAGGGTGTTGAGCTGGAGGTACACACAGCTGTGTGGCCCGAGTCCGACCTTTGCTTCTTTCCCTCTGCCTCAGCACATCCTGAATACTCTATAATGGCTGCATGCTCCAAGGACACACCGGGTAGCTATCAACTGTCCCTGGAAATGGACCTCGAAACACTTCTTCAGAACATCAGCCTCTGGTTGACCCCAGGGAGAACCACCGGTCCATGCATCTCCTCTCCAAGACAAGAGCCTCGATCTTTCTCATGATAGTTCATAGCTTCAGTACTTTGCCATTCTAGTGACACATTGTTTCCAATCAGCAGCTCCATCACTGAAGACAAGCTCCCGGTTCCTCTTGGGTGGCTCAGCCTCTTGGATTCTTGGTCTGAAGGGGCCGTGTCTTGACAAATCAAGATCTTTCCAGATCTTCCTATTAGCGGAGCTGCCTGTTGTGGCAGAGTAGCATATCACTCTGTCCCCTTAGATACTGAATGCTTGACAAGACTTACACGCTGGCCAGAAGGTAGGACTCTCTGAGCACTTGGAATATGACAGCCAGCCACAGCATCCTGGGAGAAAGTACTGACCTTTGCAAGACACTCTTTAAGACACTTTCATGGTCTCACTTCTGCACAGAGTCTTAAAGAAACTGCTTTCACTGTAGTGAAAGGAGAAGAGAACTACGCTGGCCAGAGGCTGGGATTGCTTGGGGTGGGGCAGGGGTGGGGTGAGGGGAGTCACCTGGCAACAATGTTTACAGTTAAATGGGAGAAGTGCAGGGCTGGGGAGATGGCTTGGTGGATAATGGCGCATGCTCTTCAGTGAGACCTTGTTTCAAGGCTCTAAGGCTGAAAGCAATAGAGGAAGACACTTGACATTAGATATGGTAAGACTATATCAAAGTAGTAAAAGAGAGAAATTTAACATGCAAGTGTGTTACATGGCCCATTTGATCATTTAAAAAGGAATCCCTATACCAAAATATCACACTATAACCTTATAAATATACACAGTTACTGTGTGTCATTAAAAACAAAATTGCTTTCTGATATTCAAGCATCATATCCCATAGAGCGTGAAACATGTGGTGGCCAATAATGATGAGTTTTCTGGAGTCATAGAAAAGGCTAAAAATGGACCAATTTTTTGGACATAAGGAAAAGCAGGCATGGGGCCAGTGGAAACCGAGAAGTAAGCCAGAAAGAAACGGAAGCTCTCCGTTCTTCCTTACTGCCTCCTTCCTACACGCAGAGACAACACTGCCAGCATTTTGTCAGCCAGCATCCTTTGTAATCCTCCAAATTCTCAGGCCAGAGAAAATGGAGACTCATAAAGACGCAGCGAGGACAACACCCTGGAATGGCCTTGTGAGTCATTATCGTGAATTAAATGGCATCAGCCTATTTTTCTCACTGTTGAGTAATGACACTTGGTTGACAAAAACTAGTACTTCATCTTTAGAACGCTCAGAATATCTCCTTACCCAGCCTGTTTGTCTTGTGGGTGGATTTAGCCCCCGAATAACCTAAGAATTCACCAGCTGCTTACATGAGCATCCTGCCCTTCAGAATCAGGAGTGGATTCAGCCAGTCTGCTTTCCTGTTAGACATGCGATTGCCACCAGGTCCTTTAAATGCTCTGTGCTCTGCTTCCTTTTTCCTTTTTCCTTTTTTCTTTTTTTTCCTCTCATTTATAAATGAGGATAATAGCATCTATCAAGCTGGGCTACTAAGCTTAAATGAGGTTGGTGTGCACATTCAAACAACCTGTGTTAGTACCCAGGAGATATTCCCAAGTGCAGTTGTGACTGGGATGGTGACAAGATCATTCTCCTACAGTGGCCACTCCTGGCATAGGCTTACTCAGGTAAGCGCTGCCCACCCTCACCTCTGGCCTTGCTTACCTCCCATGGAGGACAAAGTTTTTCCAAGTTCAGCCACCAGTCCCTCCTCTCCTCATGTAAGAACACGGAGAGCAGTTGGGATCAACTGCAGCCTGCCTGGGTGTTTCCCCTTGGTGGAGACTCTGCCTCTGCCTTCCACTCGGTTCTTCCCCCAGTTTCCTTTATTTCTGGGCCAGACCTGCATAAACTGGCCGCTTCCTTCCTTCAGGCTCTCGGGAGAGCTGAGTGCTCCACACTTGAAAGCTTGAAACCTTGTCATTTCCACCTTGAACCTGTGGCTGACCTCGCCAGACAGCCTGGGAAATGAATTAGTGTCCAAGAGCAGAGGCAGAATGTGAGCGGTGACCTGGTTCTCCTGAGCAACGTCGCAGACTGTCAAACGGGGCTTAAAGTTCCCTTTCCTCAACCCCTTTAATTATGTTGAAAACTATGTCATATTGTTTTTGAAAAAAGTTAATGAAGCAGTAGGTAAAGGTGAGTGGAGGAACATCATTCACTTGGATTCTTTTACAAGCTTTTGATAAGGTCCCTCATAAAAGGCTATTAAGGAAAACAGATGACCACAGGGCTCTGGCAGAAGTCTTTCGGCTTTATTAAAAACTGGTTACATTGTTCTAAAAGGAAGAATCATTTGTGCTGGCCGCTTCTTGGAGGGGAGAGAGGTTAATCACAAGCTGTCTCCACTGTTGGTATTTAGACTGGAGATGCTCAGATGATTTACAAAGCAAGGTTGGTCAGAAACACAAAATCATTTTCATAGTTCAAGCCTTCTAGAGTGCTCCAAGGGTGATCATCTATCAGTAGGGAGTCGATTCCCTGGAGGATGAGCTGGGCCTACACAAAGGGTCAGTCTCCAAAGATGGAAAGAAAGCTCCGAGGAGATTTCTGAGTAAGAACTGTTTCTTGTGGCCCCGGGTGGCAGGCCTGAGGCCAGAAGCTACATAGGGAGCTTGCAATGGCCTTCCCAGCCCTGCACCAGATGGTGGCTTTAAGGCCATGAAAAATCAGAAATGAATGGCATGGTAGAAAGCATCTCAGCAATACAAAGACACATTCCAAAACACCACAACAATCTTGTTCATAGGGACAGCCCGAGAAATGCCATGGGCACTCAATGCTAAGTACATGCTCTGATAATTTGTGTGTTTGACCTCACGGCAGGAAGTAAGTGAGCCGGGCTATGCTGAGAGAGTGGCTGGTTCAGACAGATGTGAGCTGCATCTTAGCCGACAGAAGAAGACGGAGCTTTCTATCAAGGAACTCTGCTCAGGAGACGGTGAGGTTCTCGCCTTGTAAGCAGCAGCATCTAAGTTTGATCCCCAGAACTTACATGGAAATGCTGGGGGTGGTGGCACATACTGGTGACCCTGAAACTGGGAGGAGTGGGAGGATCCACCTGGCCTGCTTGAAGGTGGATAATACCTGAGGGAGGAAAGCTGAGGTTGTCCTCTAGCCTCCACATACATGTTATTTACACATGCACATGCATTCCCACATGCATGTGCATACACACACACACACACACACACACACACACACACACACCACAAAATTCATAGTCTACTAACATGCTTATTCTCCTAACCACCTCCACTCACCTGGCCCGTATTCACTGTGAAGTAAAACAGAAGGTATTATATGAACACCGAGATGCTGATGAGACCAACCCCCAGCTCTCTCCCAGACAGGGCCCTCATTAATCTTCGTGGCACTGCTCAGAGAGCCCCACCTGCGTTTCTTCAAGATCAAGACATCCTAGACACAGAAGTTGTCCTACAACCAACAGCAAAGTTAGTTCCCATCTTGGTTGGATAAAACTGCTTTTCTTTTGCCCAGTCAGGTGGTGAGCAGCTCTGTCCAGACGTGGGTCCCACCCCCTCACCCTGTAGAAAGACCACTCGGAAAGACAACATGTGAGGGAGATGCTAGGCTAGAAGCAGCCCTCTCAAAGAGCCCCAGCCTAGACCACGGAAGGTGATCTGCTCACTTGACCCAAGTGTGGAGCCTTCCATAGAGAAGGGTTGCCTTGTAACAAACGGTGCCCACACAATTGAATGTTTACATGGAGGGAGGGGAAGGAAAGGGAACGGCTGAGGCCATAGGTCAGAGGTGGGGCACTTTGCCTGTATGAACCATTTCTCAGTGATGAGGGGGTGTGGTAGAAGAGGAGAGGACCCGGTATATACTACAACCAAGGATAGATTCAAGAGGGTCATAGACCTGAATGAAAATAAAAATTATTAAGTTATGAGCTTTCTGGAAAGTAATGCAGAAGCAAAGCTTTGCATCATTGATCCAGGCAAAAGGTTTGAATGGACAATGTCCACGGGGGAGAAGGCCAGTATCTGTGATCCTTCAGAAAACACAAAGCTAAAAAGACCTCCATGGCACCTTTGGAATTGTTAAAAAATATTTCTCAAAATTTGGCCACAATGAATACAAGTGTGTGGGACAGATGAAATTCTCACAAATTTCCAGTTGGAAGGCAGCTTTCTGGTAATGTTAAGAGAACATGGAACCCAGGACTCAACAATCACATGTCTAGATATTTATCTAAAGTAGATAAAAAACCATGCCACATGAATGTTGTACACAAATGTTTACTATGGTTTTCCTGACCAAAAGTAACCACATGCCCATCAACAAGCGAACAGTGGAGGATCGCTCAGCAATGCAAACAGCAAACGCCGCACATTCAACAGCAAGGATGGGTCCCAATGCATACTGCTGGGTGAAAGAAACCAGATCTGACAGGCCTGTGATGTATGATTCTATCTATAGGACATTCTGGAGCAGACCTGAAAAACAGATCCAGAGTTGCCAGGTGTTGGGAGAAGAAGAAGAGGTTGGATACAAAGGGTCACATAGGAAATGGGCTGGAGTGTGATCAGGGCTCCACATCATCACTGCTAGTGCACACATGACTGCATTCCTGAAAACCCTCAGATCCCCACATCCAGGGACTGAATTTCATTATATTATTTTTAATTAAGTCAATAAAACAAACAAACCAAAAACACACTAGCAACCAAACAGAAATGAAGCTACCGTGACGGAAGCTTGAGTGAATGTGTGTTTGTTCCCGTGAGCAAGCCTCTCCTATGAGTCGCACAATCGTGGCAAGTTCCTTTTCAAGAAACTCAGCTCTGCTCAGGGTGCAGTCTGCAGTTGGTCTCCTTCTCTAATTTATCTCAAGTGACACTGGACCCCTGACCTTCTCATTAGCTCAAACACACAGAGTGGTTAGGCTGTCCCCTTCTGAGCCGAGGCTCCTGCTGGCCTCCAGCTGTGAGGATCGGCTGGTGTTCTTAAAGACAGCCCTTCACCTTGAACTGTTCATGCTAATCACATTACCACGGGTGACACTAATGACCAAGATGTGTCTTCAGCCCTTCCTAAGTTCCCAGATGAGACACCTATGTTTCAAGACACAAGATGCCTTGTGGAGCTGAACACCTCAGCGGTGGGGGTGGCCCCTGGGGCAGGCAGCATGGAGACTGTATCTGGACCCACGGCCGCTTTCAGCTTCAAAGGGAAGTTCTTCAACCACACCAAAAACTGCTGGGGAGAATTCCATGGTTAGGTATTGATTTCTCTGGCTGGGGAGGGGACATGGACATGGAGGAAATGTCTCCCCGGGGATGGCACTGAAGGGAGGGAGCCCACTGCACTAAGAGCACGAATGTCCCCTGAGTAAAAGTGCCCTTGCAGAAGGCATCTGGGAGCAGACACATGCCTGGAATGTCCCCGAAGGTATCCAGCCTGGGCCTAGGAGATGGCAGAATCGAAAGACGTGGGACCTGGTGGAAGACAGTGGAGCCCATGAAATGTGTCCTTCTCCTTGCTCTCTGGGCTTCCTGATGCCATGAGCTGAGAAGCCGGCCCCAACACAGGCTCCTCACCATCATGCCTTGCTTCTCCACAGGCCCAGGGGCAATGGGTTTAACTGACGGGACCAAAACAAACCATCATCCTTATATATAAATTAGCTTAGGTATTGTATCACAGTGATAGAGAGCTAACTAATATGCCAAGCTCTCCCTCCTCTCTCCCTCCCTCCCTCCCTCCCTCCCTCCCTCCTCTTCACAGATATGAGTCTAAAGCTACCTGGAGAGTCAGAGTAGGGCCTTAGCTCGGGGCCTAACTGCTGACTGGAACCTTGTGATTCAAGTTAGAAATAAACACTAACTCCAAAAGCCAGCCTTCCATTTTCCAGCAGACCTGCACATTAAATCTTTCCCCGGGTACATAGATGCACAATAAAATTTATTTAAAAAAAAAAAACAACACTGTGGGCCTGGGTCCAGTACTAGTGAGGGGTGTGTGTGTGTGTGTGTGTGTGTGTGTGTGTGTGTGTGTGTGTGTATGTGTGTGTGTAGCTCACACACCATAGCCATCAACGGTCACAAAACAATCCCAGTGCAAGGCACCCTTGCTGGACCGTAATCTCAGATCCTAGAAGGGTCACAACATGCAGTTGAACTGGGTGAGGGACACAGAAGAGAAGGAGACAGGCAAGGAAGTAGGAGAAAGGCATCATGGGAGGAGAGGAAGGAGAAGTGAGAGAGAAAAAGAAGGCAGAGAGAAGGGAAGGAGGGAGAGAAGATGAGAGGAGGGAAGAGGGAGGGGAGAGAGGAGGAGGAGAAGGACAGGGAAAAGAGGGTGAAAACAGAAGAGAAGAAAACGAATTAAGAGAAGAAGTAGAAAAAGGAGGGAGGGGGGAGACAGACAGACAGACAGACAAACAGACAGGACAAAGCACTGAGGGTGGGAACAGTGAGGTCGCGTAGGCTCACTAAAGGCAGAGGTCTCCTAGTGGGACCAGGGCAGCCACAGGCTGGCCTGATCCTCTGGACGCTCACGGTTTCAAGGCCAGGCTGCTCTCTGGAATCACCACTACCCTTTGTCCCTCCTGCCATAGCCCCAGCTACATGAGACACCATGGTGCCAAGCCAGCAGCTGAGGCAGGAAGAGGGAGGCCAGGGCTGCTGGCTGGGTGGCCGGGCCTGCTCTCCCTGCTCCCCCCTGGGTGCCAGAGCCAGAGCAGCCAGGTCAGGGTGGTGGGGAGCGGCTGGCAGGGCGGGCTCTCACATGCTCTCTTTCCTATGGCCAGGCCTGCTTTGCTGGGGCTGGGAGGGGCCAGGCAGCCAGCAGTAGAGAGTGAGAACTTCCCCTTGCCAGAGCCAGCTGCTGGCTGCCATCTGGGCAGGGGCAGTGCCAGTTTTCCAAATCTGCCTTCCCTTTGGAGAGCCGGGGAACTCTGTGCTGGGGAGATATCTTCCCCTCATCCCGAGGCTCTCTGTTGAAAACTCAACCCAACCAGCCTCAGAAAGAGGGAGGGCTGAGAAATGCCACAGGCTGGGCTCTTTCCAGGGGGATTTACTTTGGGCCTTTCCGTCCAAGCAAAATCTTTATTCTCACTCTGCATCCTTTGGTTCTTTCATTCTACTTGGTGATAACCTCTTATTATTTTTTAAACACATGTACACATAAAATGATGAAATGCCAACAGCTTGTGTATCCATCCTACATGCCATCTAGAGATGGATCCTCCACTGTGAACTGGAAATTCCCCAAGAACAACAAAGCAGCCTTTATAATTTGCCATTCACCATGGACAACCTGAACCTCACTAATGAAGGGGCTGTCTCTCACTCCTTCATTAGATGCTCAGCCATCATCTTGTGTGTGTTTGTGTGTATATGTGTGTGTACTCACATGCACACGTGTGTGTATGTGTTTGTGTGTGATCATGTATGGGTGTTTGAGTATGTATATGCATGTGTGTGTGCATGCATATGTGTGTGATCACATATGTCTGTTTATGTATGCACATGCATGTGTGCATGAATGTGTATGCTGGAGGTCAACACTGGGTGTCTTCATCATTCTCTATCTTATGTTTTAAGATAGGGTCTCTCACAGAACCTGGAGTTTGCTACTTGGTTAGACTGATTGGCCAGGAAACCCCAAGGACCTTCCTGCCTCCTCCATCTCCTTAGCAACAGGATTATAAACCCACACACTGTGCCCAGCAATTTCTGTGGGTGCTCAGGATTCAAACTCAGATCCTCATGTGTATGGCAAGCACGTTACCAGCTGATCATCTCCCCAGCCCCATACTAAGCACAGTCTAAGCCTGAGCACAAGGTTTGGAAAGGGTAAAGAACTGAAGAGCTAGAGCTGTTTTCAGAGTTCAGCTGCAGGATGAATGGATGCCTGTCCATGGGGGCCTATTGGGAGCCAGAAGCAAGTACCTCTGCTGCCTGCCATCAACCATGTGTGTGCCCTTAGCTAAGCTGGCCTGAGACCACATGATCTCTACTCTGCTCTCACTATGGTCCCAGGAGGCAGTGCCAAGAAGAGTTGGTCCATGGAATTAAGGAGACCCTGGGCCAACCCAAAACTCAGGAAGCCATATCCACAGTGAGTGATATGCTTCACAAGTAGGTCCCCCTGGTATACACCGAAACACCTAGATTTGAGTTTTCATTTTTCTTTGCCTTCTGGGTTCTCCTTTTCACTATCCAAAGGTGCCTTCTGAACGGCGTATCAAGTCAACCCAGTGTCTCACAATTGTAAAGTCTTCATAAAACCTTCCCCGGGTGTGTAGGCAGGGACCCCAACATCACAGAGATGTTTGGTGGGTGGGTGGAGCTTCATCATGGCCTTCTCACCTTAGCTGCCATTTCCATCCTGAATCAACCCCACACATGGCTGAAACCCAGGTGACAGTTGGAAGAGGCCAGGGCTGGGAGCTAGGCAGGACATTGAGGCTGAGGTCTTCTCTCTGAAATACACTGTTTGGTGTCTCAGCTCTGGAAGTCTAATGGTTTCTCTGCTTTGGGACAAGCAAGCCCTAAGAAAGTCTGGTTCACATTGGCCAAGCTCACAGGAACAACTCCTTGCTATTTAACTGTGTCTCTTACACTATTCTATAAAGAAAACTGCAGAGCACCTATAGCTGATGAATACCAGTGTAAATGGTCTTATTAGACCCTCCCTGTTTGACCTGAGCTGAGTAGGGAAAGCACTCTCAGCTCTAGTTTAATATCCCAGCCATGGTCAAGAACTTGTTTAAGCTGGCCCAGTATGGGTACAGATCAACCAGGATTCTGGATATCATGACACCTCGGTCAGGGCTGAGTCCATACATAAAATTCCTAAGTGACAATAGGAACTCACTGGAGAAGGGACCGAAGGGAAAGACCAGAAGATGTCTCAGTGGTCACACCCATGACACAGAGGATCTGCTGGGAGAACACAGGTTTCGCGTCCTGGCCCCATCGTGTGGTTTCGTCGGTTACAAGTGTCTCCAAGCCTCTAGTTCCTCAACCATAGGAACCACCTAGAATCCTTCATGCCACGTTCTTGTAGGGACAGAGCCAGACAATACAAATCTTCTCAGAGTTCAACCTGCTTAGGTGTCCAGCATGGCATGGTCATCTGTGTACCTCACTTGTTTCTAAAGTGGTCACTTCTGCCTTCAAGCCACAAGTGCTTCCTGGAGCTGCTGTTGACTGGGTCCTGCCCCCAGGAGCCCCTGCTCTGTGCTCAAGGTCATCTGCAGGAGACAGGAGGAAGTCATGACTCAGGCACTGGTGTTCTTCAGTGTCTATGTTGTCATGCCCTTTCTAGGGACATTTGTTTCCAACACTTGTTCATTTCATCCCCACAGTAACCCTGCAAGATACAAACATCATTAGCCCCATTTTTCACATAGGAAAGATAAGGCACACACTGATATCAAGGATATGGCAGAACCAAGGTTCATACTACACAGTGGGCACCAGAGCCCAGACGTTCACCTGCTAAACCAGGTGCTCTCTAGATGTTAATGATGCACTGTAAAAGGTTTTGCAGGAACACAGCAGAGGGCCCTGTTCTGGGACCCAGAAGCTCTCCCTATTCCTCTAACAAACTCTTGAGCCTTGAAATTGGATGACCTACAGTTGCTATTGCTGCTGACTTTCCTAAAAGTTCTCAGTCACAGATCCATCACCTAAACCCACATCCTCCATGCTCACCAAGGCATGGCTCCAGGCAGACCTGGGTTGAGATGAAGGTACTTCCTGGCCCTAGAACTAGCCGGTATGAGATGAGGTGTACCATATACAATACAGAGGGACGAGACCATCGCCTGTGACTTGCTGAAATGTCAGAGTTCGGATGATTCTGACAGAGCCTCAGATGACCACGGGAATGGAAACACCTTTTGTGTCACAGCCTGGAGGGTGGACACTCACACCTGCTGTGAAGCCAAATCTCAAGTGACAACCGAGGAACCTGGGCAGCTGTGACACTGACAGGCGGAGTGAAAACAGGTCTGCTCAGAGAGCCTGGAGCTCATACCCTACAGACTCTGCACCACAGAGACACTTGCTCAGCCGTGTTTATTGCTGCTGTATTCATAATAGCTAGCCAGGAAATGGAACCAGTCTAGATGTCCACCAACAGGAGAATGGATAAGGAAAATGTGACTCAGTGGAATTTTACTTGACTGTTAAGAAAAATGAAATTATGAAAATTTCAGGAAAATAGAATTTACTATACATAATACTAGAAAGTATTATACTGTGAAGTGACCTCATCTCAGAAAGATAATTGCCAAGTGTCCTCTCCTGCACATGCTGACTTATGATGTGTGTGTGTGTGTATGTGTGTGTGTGTGTGTGTGTGTGTGTGTGTAAAGTGTTCTAAGAGTGGGACTAGATTATGAAACTAGATAGGATACCACAAGAGAGAAACAAGAGGTGTGGGGGGAGGTACTGTGTAACATGAGAGTGGGGAGGGGACTTGTAGGAGTGACAGGACACAAGGGAGGGAGGAGGCACAGGGAAGACAAGGGAGAGAGAAACAGCAAGAACAAACCTTCACTAGGAAAATGCCATCACGAAACTTCATTCTTAATAAAAAGTAAAATGAAATAATGAGGAAAAGAGAAGACCTTAGGCCTGAGGCAGCTCCTTGTTGAAAGCGGGGAAATTGTAGACAAAGGAAATTCAAGATACAAGCAGCCTCAAGAGGCAGCATGGGTCAGAGTAGATGATCTCAGGACGGGCTTTCACGAGGGCACACAGCACTACTCTTCTGGTCACTGCGACCAAAGACCTAGCAAGGAGCAGCCTATAGGGGAAGGGCGAGCTGTGGCCCAAGGTTCTGAAGACACAGTCCATCAAGCAGGGAAGGTACAATTGTGGGGTGTCCTCTGACCCTGTCTGGGCAGGTCAAAGAAAGGGGGATGGCCGTGCTCATCTCTCCATTCCCCTTTTCACTTCATGCTTGTCTCAGACCCAAGTGCATGGGGTGGTGCCTCTTGCCGTCAGGGCACCTCCTTCCCGTTAATCCTCCCTGGAAATGCCCCCACAGACACACCCCAGGCTTCTCTTAACCCACACAAGCTGATAATGGAAATAAGCCTTCATGGGTGGGGATGCTGCAGGCACTGTTACACCCCAAGGGGAAGCTGGGTACCCCAGTAGCACTGAAACCAAGGCCCCATAGCACCTTAACTTTTCTGGGCTTTGGTCTCAGAACCTCTGCATTAGAACTGAAAGGGTAAATAAACAAATGTGACTCTGAAAGACAAAAGAAGGAAGGTGGGCAGAGCTCAAGGAGACAGTGAGCACCCAGAGAGGACACAGGAGCAGAAATGAAGAGAACCGGAAGCCAGGGACCCGTGCTGGTACCAGCTGGTGGTCTACTTGCCGCTGTCCAGATTTGGTCTCTCCATGGATCTTGAATTTCCATTGCCATCTACTCCCAAGACAAACCCCCAAGACTGCTCACTCTGCAGACCTCGCTGGCGCTCTGCCCTGGGCCTCTGACAATTGTGCAGTAAGCCATCTCTCCTGCTGCAGCTAAGGGATTTAGAAAAAGAAACCACGGAACACAATGCTTTGCCCTTGACTAGAGCTGGAAGCTTCTTCTATGCCCTTCTCAAAGGGTCATCTAGCACCTAGGAGGACTGCACGGTAGGTATTAGTTGCGTGGCTTTAGGAAGCTGGAGACTGACACTCTAAGAACGTGCCTGACCCATCACTGCAGCCCCTGGGCCTCCTCAGCTGCACACTGAGGCGGACCTCCTATCTTGGGCCAGAGAAGATACTCAGGGAGAGCACAGTCTACACCACCACATCCCATCAGTGAAGACATCCAGGGAAAGCACAGGTGTACACCCTCAAATTTTTCCATTTTCATATGAACTCCCAGGATTCCAGATGGTTCCAAACTGGAGCTTTTTTAGAACAGACCAAGACCAGTCATTGTAGGTACAAACCTTTCCACTCACAAGCCCACTGGCTTCCTCCCATCGGGATCTATGCATAACAGGCTCGTATGAGGATCCCCCCACCAGAAGACTACACTGTTGACTTTTTCAGAAAATAAAACAACCTATGAGATTTATCTCTTTATCTCCTCAGCACAGAGTGGGGAAAAAGGACACAATCTGTCCTCCCAGTGGGATGTCCCCCTGATTAGATGTCATGAAACAGAGTCGTCCTTTAGTTAAGAATTGCTGGAATACCTCCGACCCATGGTTACTGGAAAGAAGAAAAAAAAAGAAACCCTAACTACAGATAAACTCCCCAGGGTTTCAGATCCATTTAGCAATCAGCTGTGTTGTGAAGGAAACCTGGCCCCAAAAGATAGTTTGAATAAAAAATAAAGATAGTTCCCAGGCTTTGAAGCAAGTGCCGGACTCCTGGGGAAGCACCAGAACCAGAGTTTTGGAGGGTCATTATATTTCCTGCTTCAGACATCATCTGGGTCTCACCGTTCTTTTATACAATACCTATTTTTAGTCATTACAGGTGCCATGTCCTGCCAGGCAGGGGCCCCAGCAGGGCAGGCCTGGACAGGAGGGGTGAGGGTTGACTGCCTAGAGAGGCAGGAAGCTGGACAGGCTGGAGGAAGGCAAGCTGGATGCCAGAGGTGGAGGTGGGGCTATCTCTGGGCTGGACGTGGGAGCATACCTGTTTAGGGAGCAAGACTCCGGGGAGTAGGAGGCCGGGGCATTGTCGGGAGGGGGGGCATTGTTGGGAGGGGGCTGGAACACAAACAGCATAAGTGAGTAAAGGCTCTGAGCTCTTCCATCTAACCTGCCACATGGGACTGGACTTCAGTGTGGACAGAGTTAAAGGATGTGTGATCAAGGCAAAGATTGGGACTAAGATGGAGGTGGAATGGAAGTGGAGATGGAGGTGGAGATGAACATAGAGGTGGAGGTGGAGGTGGAGATGGAGGTGGAGATAGAGGTGGAGATGGAGATAGAGGTGGATGTGGAAGTGGAGATGGAAATGGAGGTGGAGGTGGAGATAGAGGTGGAGATGGAGGTGGAGGTGGAGGTGGAGATGGAGGTGGAGGTAGAGATAGAGGTGGAGATGGAGGTGGAGGTGGAGATGGAGGTGGAGATGGAGGTAGAGATAGAGGTGGAAGTGGAGATGGAGGTGGAGGTGGAGATGGAGGTAGAAGTGGAGATGGAGGTGGAGGTGGAGGTGAAAGTGGAGATGGAGGTGGAGATGGAGGTGGAGGTGAAGATGTAGGTAGATAGAGGCAGAAATCAAGAGAGAGAGAGACAGAGACAAAGAGACAGGAGACAGACAGAGAGAGAAAGAGAAGAGAGCACCCCAGAAGCCCTTGGATAAACAAAAACTCAGAGGCAAGAAGGTGAAATCCTGGTCTTCCTTGATTACAGGGTGCTGCTTTCTCTTTTGTCTCGCCACAAAATCAACTAATTCTGTCAGTCACTAGCACCTTGTAGCTTGGGTCTTTTTTGAGGGCATGTGATAGAGTCCCGATTCCAGCTTTGAGAAGGTCAGAGGCCGAGGGCGGAGGGTTCTCGTATGAGGAAAACATCTGAGTCACACGGAAGACGCAATTTAGCAACACTTCAGCACATTTAGAAATCCATCTTCTAAGAAGGGGATGGGAGGGTGACTAGGGGCTGTTCTCAACCCAGCTCTCTCTGCCTAGCTCAGGCTGACCTTGAACTCACAAACTTTCTGTTTCAGCCTTTCAGGTGCTAGGATGTTGGGTGTGAACTGCCATGCCCAGTTTAAGAAGCAAATGTTGAACTAAGTGTCCCTCAAGAGGTATGTTTGGGGTACTGAAATACATCAGTATTTGTTTCATTTCACAAAGTTATACAAAATCTACACACTGTTTTCTGAGCTCCACTGATAAGGCGTGTGTATGTGCAGACACACATGGATACAGCCACACCAGGGCCTCCCACAAACACAGACATTCACCCAACTTCGATCCATACACTGGGCAACACATTTCAGTCCGTGAGAACGCGGCCACTGCTGTCACTAGAGGCTGTGCGGACTGTTCATTAGTATTAAAATCATGTCACTGCTGAAGCACAGAAAAGTCAAATTTATAACATGCCAGACACTTTGAGTAGAAAACGCAAATACACAGCCAAGAAAGTTGGGCCTTTGGAACCATCATCTCACAAAATGTCCATGTCTTCCTCAGAGAAATATTGTTGTGAACCAAATCAATATCTAAGATCATCTTAGCAAAGTCCAAACAGAAGTGACAAGGGACAGACAACCCAACTCATACAATCAGGGACACAAACGGCCAGTGAAACACACATATGAGAAATTCACCATGGCAGGCACAGTGGCCCACATTACACAACCCGGTACTTCACCCCAAGGTAATTGAGGCTCTTCCTTGGGACAGACATGTTTGGGCAGGAGTGGAAGGCCTCTGTCAGGGCCACCATTTGGATAGTTATTTGGTGCCATTGAGGGCAGCTGTCTTTTGAGCTCCCACTCTGGGCTGTGCCTTAGCACCAGGAATTCAATCTTGAACAAGAGACAGTCCTTGTCCTCAAGAAACCCAAGACTGCTGGGAAGACAATCTGAAGACATAGTTAAAAATTGCAGTTTGCAGGACACTGGGGAAGTGGCAGATGTGGGAGGGGCCTCATGCCCCTGCCTCATCACGAAGCTCATTTCATTCTCTACAAATGAGCTTTGTAGGCCTTTCTTGTGTCTCTGGCTGACCACCCAACCCTTTAAGGATCAGACCTGCGCCATACCCAGCCCGTTATGGAGCAGGCTGTTTGTTCAGCACCTTTCTCCGTATGCTCACTGAGAAGACTCTGGAAGCAGCTTCAACATTGGGAATATTGAGGATAAGGACAAGGCCGGAGACATCAGCCTGGAGCCCTGTCTGGCTTGGATGGTGCAAACCTGGAGGGAGTCAGGACAAAGAAGCAGACTCTGGGCTAAAGATACGCTTTGGGAGACTGAATTCAAGGAAAGGCTGACGGGGCTGCGAGATGGCTCCATGGGCCGTGTGCTTGCTGTACGAATGTGACAACTCAGTTTGGATCCCCAGAACCTAGATGCCAAGGGGGTGGAGATACACAATCTAAGATATGTTAGCTGGCTGAACTAGCTGAATTGAGGAACTCTGGATTCATATGAGAGACGTTGCCTTAATATACAGATAGAGTGGTCAAGGAGACACCTGACGTCAACCTCTGGCCCTCACACAAGCGTGCACACACATGCACCTGCACATACATATGTCTATATACATACATGTACACACAAACATGCATCACACGCACTCACAGGAAAGAAAAAAAAACATCAAAGACAGGCTCAGAGCAGCTGGATTTCATCACTCACAATGGGAGAGGCTGAAGCAGAGGTGGGAAGGTAAGTCCTGTCCAATCACGGGGACTTTTCCCTTCAGGATTGTCCTCACCAGCAACAAGGATTACAAGAAGAGCAGGAACACTGCCAGGCTTGGTTATGAGAAAATCACCAGGATAGGGCCGTGGAAAGGAGAAGAGGCAAGTGGGAGGCAAAGAGGCCAGTTAAATTAGGAGACAGCTGCAAGAAAGAGCCCTGCCATGATGGCCCCGGGACAGAGGCAGGCTCCACAAGTGGGGAAGTACACCGCCTGCTGCAGGCCAGCCTGAAAGACTTCCAGGCACACAAAATAGTTAAAAAACCAACTCTAAATGGGAAAAAAAAAAAACAAGGTAAAGAGGATCGTAAGCATGCAGCCATCCTGCCTGCTCAGCAGTACCTGTCCCCAGAGGCTTCACACCACGCTCACACCTCGCAGTGCACCCCTCCCCTCAGCAGGGATGAAGACATCTAGGCAGCCAGAGACACACTCAGAAGCATCAGGCAAGGGGGGGAAGTACATTACAGAGCCCCGCATCTGTGACAAGCAGCTGCCAAGCACTCTCCATGTGTTCCCGCAGCTGTCGGCAGGAGAGCGAGGGAAGATGGGACAGAAGGGAGAAAGGATCCGAACTGCAACACAGGGTGGGTGCCAGGCAGGTAGGTGGGCTCTGCAGCAAGCAGTGCTGACCTTCTGGGAGCATGGAGAGCTGCACATTGCCTTAGAGGAAAAAAATGGCCTCACAGAGCCCTTGATTAGCTAGGCCAGTCCTCCTGCCGTGAAGAACAGAACATAATGCCCATCGCCTCACCAGAGCCAGTGGCCCCAGGAAGCTCTCCGGCTGCTTCACCAGCACCCCTTAGCCAGACTGTGAGACCCAAGTCTCCATGTCTCTCGAGATGTGGTATGAAACTTCATCTCGGCTTCCAAGGACATAAGCCCTACCTGCACATTGTGCAGGAGAGGTGGTGACCCAGTAACCCCTGTGCCTAGAGGGGCCTCTTGTCGGAGGATCTGCAGTTCCAGCCCTGCTTGGGCTATACCTCTCACAAAACAAAAGCTGAAGCAGTGTGGGAGAATGATCTGAGAACTTTGTGGGCCCTTTACTGACAAATAAACAGAGACATGACCCAGAGTAAGGTCATTCAACCAAAATACAGAATTATTGTTTCTGATGTTCACCGGCCACAAGCTGTGAGACAAGACCTGGTCATTGTTCTTCAGTAGCTGAGAAGCTCACCGAGTGTCTTCACAGCACACAGGAGGAAGATAGGCTGTCTGAAGTTTTACTTATTCATTTTCATTTTGTGTGTATGTCACACACCAGAAGAGGGCGCTACAGACAGGTGTGCGCTGCCAGGTGGGTGCTGAAAACCAAACCCAGGACCTCTGCAAGAGGAAAAAGTCCATTTAACTGCTGAGCCATCTCTCCAGCACCAACATTGGTTTTGTTGTTGTTGTTTTTAGTTTTTTGTTTTGTTTTGTTTTGTTTTTCGAGACAGGGTTTCTCTGTAGCTTTGGAGCCTATCCTGGACTAGCTCTGTAGACCAGGCTGACCTCGAACTCACAGAGATCCACCTGCCTCTGCCTCCCGAGTGCTGGGATTACAGGCGTGCGCCACCACCGCCCAGCCCACCATTGGTTTTGAAGCAGCTGAAAGTGATACAGAGAGCAGAACATGAGCGTGTGCCACACCATCTAGCCCAGGGAGCGTCTAGGCAGCTGTCACTGGGTACAAGCATCTGCACTGGACAGGCATTTCAGATAGTCACAATGCGTGCCACACCATCTAGCCCAGGGAGTGTTTAGGCAGCTGTCACTGGGTACAAGCATCTGCACTGGACAGGCATTTCAGATAGTCACAATTCGTGACTCTTCTGATTGGCCGGTTCTCTTGGAACCAGGTGCTAAACTGAACGCTTTGGAGATCACACCTGTCCACACCAAACCAGCAAGGTCAGTGTCTGGCCCCTGGGTGTGGCCTCATGGGGATGGACCCAGGATTAGAACTCTCAAGTGCTGACACTGTATGTGAAGAGGAAGAAGCTACCAGGGACCTGAGTTCAAATTCCCAGAACTGACATACAGCAAAGTACAGTAGCACGTATCTGTAATCCCAGCATTTACACGGACATGACAGACAGGGGAGAGTCTCTGGAAATCTTGGGCACCAGTACACAGGTGAACAACAAAAATATCTACCCTACCTCAAACAAGACAACAGCAAAGACTGATACCCGAGATTTTCCTCTGACCTCCATGCATGCACTATGGCATACACGTGCTCTGACACACACACACACACACACACACACACACACACATACACACACACACACACAATTTAAGTAAATAAGGATAAGAGCAAGGTAAAGGATGGGTCATTTCTTGGTGGTATGAGACTTTTAATCTCAAAGCCCTCCCAATGATGTACTTTCTCTAGCAAGGATGCACCTCCTAAACCTCTCCAAACAGTGTCACCAACTGGGGACCAAATGTTCAAATGCCTGAGACTATGAGGGACATTCTTATTCAAACTATCACACAGCCTTAAAGGAAGTCTGGTTCTGACTGGGTTTCATGCTTGGTTGTGGTAGGAACAGATTCTGGAGACAGATCTCTGTGTTCAAAGTTCAGCTCTTCTATATCAAGTGAGAAGACCAATCCTGGCCTCCACTCTATGGTTATCAAAGAATGATGATTGAGGTAGAGCACCTGATCTGCACACACTTGGTATGCAGCCAGTGACAGACACCTTCCCTGGGGCCACCTTGCTTCCCACATGGAATATCTGCTTTCTCAGTTGTAAGTAACAGAACTTGCTCTTGCTGGATATGACCTGGGTAGCTAAGTATGCAGAATTACCAGAATGACCGAGCTACTGGGTAGGAAAAGTGATGGGAACCCAGGGACTCTGTTCCATCCGTGGGCATTGCGCTAGCTGCTGAAAGGAATGTAAGCCAGCTGTGCTTGCCCGGAGGAGGCTGCTGCCCCTTTAAATGACTGTCAATAATCCTTCAAGGTTTTGTTTGTTTCACTTAAGGCTCTCTGGAGAAACACTCAAGGAACCAGCCAAAATCACAGTCATTCTTCTAGGTGACCTTTGCTCATTATAATCTCATTATAATGCTAAATTTTCTACCCTGGAGATGTTCCTGTCTGCCATTTTTGAACATGTGACATATGAGGAAGCCTGTTCTCAAACTGAGCATGCTCAATAAATGTGTCTGCCTCCACATGTGATGGTGGAACTTTCCAAAATGAATATGCATGAGTTTCCATGATAAAAGCCCCTGGCTTTCTTTGCTTTGGGAGTTATCCCCAGTGACCTCCTTATTTGTGCAGCAACACAACCCTCACTGTCTGCTGGTTCTGCATATTGACTTTGTACTCACCAAGAGGCAAAGCCATTGTGTCCCACTGCAAGGTCGTGATGAAGAGGTACCCTGGCTTGAAGAAACAGCCCAGTCACTGTATGTTACTGGGGACTTGTCTTCCTTGGGACAAAACTCATCCTGACACCATCAGCATCACTAGCCTCTTTTTCCCATCACCAGCTTGCATTCTTTCCTCAACCCCATTCCAGGAAGCTGGGAGAATATCTCCAGGTGGTAATAGTTCTTCAGCACATTTTAAGAGAACTTGTCTCGCCTTACTAGGCCCCCTACTGCCCACTGCCCTGTAAGTCTTCAAAGACTCCGTCCCTGTTAAAGTGTGAGCTGTAATGGCTACATTTTTTTTTTCACTTTACACAGCTAGCCATTACCAAAATATCCAAATGAACAACCCAAAAGAGGAAAGGTTACAGCTTCAGAGGTTTGTGTGCACCGTTAGCTGCACTGGGTCTCTCTCCTCCCATGGTGAGGTGGGATATTGTGGTGGGGGAAGAGACTATTCACCTCATGACAGACAGGAAAGAGCCCAGGGCAAGATTAACTCAAGGCCTCATTCCCCAGACCCATTCACTCTGTCGAGGTCCTACTGCCCAAAGTTTCCAAAGTCTCCCCATTATATGACTTTTCCTCGAGAGATGTGGACAAATGTCCATTCACCAAAGACAGACACTAATGGCAGACAAAAAAAGAAAGAAAGAGAGAGAGAGAGGAAGGAAGGAAGGAAGGAAGGAAGGGAGGGAGGGAGGGAGGGAGGGAGGGAGGGAGGGAGGGAGGGAGGGAGGGAAGAAAAATCCTACCCAAGCTTAGATCAATGAACCAGTGAGCTTCTTGCTGTTACTTCTAGAATATGACTGGGGGGAAGGGCTGCCAATAAGAACAGGGATGACTCAAAGGCAGGTGTGTCACCAAAAATCCCACCCCAGAATGGGAACAACTCACCTTGCTGCATCCTTGGAGCTCCCTACAGGACTTGTAGACAGCCCTGCTGAGAGGAGAGCTTCCAGTCCCCAGTCATTGTGCCTGCTTGTTTAACTTTGAGGAAGAACTTTGTGAGTCCTGTATGTTTCAAGAGCTTCCTCAGACTTGTCAGGTGTGTTTACATTCCAAGTCTGAACAAGCCTCCCTGCTGGGGGAAAAAGTTTCAATTTAGAGAAGACACAAAATAGGACCAGCTAGGGACCAAGTCCCCGACACACGAGGGAAGGCTTGTCTTGTCTGTTCTTGTCTTTTCTTTTCTGACACTTCTTGTCTAAAACTTAAGTACTCAAGCTGGTGTAGTGGTTCACATCCAAGCACTCAGGAGACAGAGGCAGGAGGACCTCTATGAGTTCAAGGCCAGCCTGGTCTACATAGTGAATTCCAGGACAGCCAGAGTTACATAGTGAGACCCCTGTCTTGAAAAACAACAACAACAAAAATAAACCTTATGTACTCCAAGGAGGAACAACATTTTATGTCCTGAACAGTTTTTAAACCTGGGATAGAACAGATAATGTTCTTTTCAGAACACAAATAAGGCTTAGCATCAAAGATGAATAAGCCTCATCAATCGTTTAAAATTGACCTAAATAAGGCTGGACCAAGAGTAATTACTGCTAGTGCCCTCCTTCAGTGAGTAGCTTCCTAAATCCTTACAAAAACAGCTTTACTACTTTTTTGAGAATTTCAAACAATGTATTTTGATAAAATGCATCCTCACTCCCTCAGCTCCTCCCAGATACAGTCCCACTTCCCCACCTACCCTCTCGCTCTTTCTATAGCTTTTAAACCTATGTGGTCCAAGCAGTGTTACCTAAATACTCTTGGGAGTGGGGGCTGCCCTGGAGTGTGGCAGACCTACTGGTGACCACACCTTCAAACAAAACTAACTCTCCTTTTCCAGAAGCTCTTGGCAGCAATGAACACAGAGACCCACAACTGTCCACAGTGCAGAGAATAAGAGATTTTGGAGTACTCAGCTTATCACACTTACCACACCCCTCCCCGCAAGGTTCAGGGAATCTTCCAGAAAGGCTGTAAATACCAGAGGTTACGGATGATGGCAAGGAAATAGTGTTCTCCAGACACAGCAGGACAGCTGCATGGATGAACTCAGCTGTGAACAGGAGCTGCATAAACTCCAGCCAGACAAAATCCCAGCATGGAGGAGGGGACGCAGACATGAAGTCCCTCCCTGTCTTACTAAATCTTAATGCACTTACTAGTCACATCCAGGGAGGTCTGGCCACCTTTGATCCCAGATAGAGCACTGCTCTCTAAGGGGAGAGTGTCGTCATATAAACATCATGAGGTTCCTGGGTACCGTTCATCCAAAGAGTTCAGAAGACACGTATCCTTGCATAAAGTAGGTCATCTTCTTCCTCCGTGTCAGCACAGGTCCCTGGCTTGGACAGATACTACAGAGCCTTTCGCCCTGTCCTTGACTCTAATCAGTTTTGTGGCCCTTTCTCTTTAAGATCTAGATGGCTTTACAATGTGCCTTGGTGCCCTCTAAAGTAAAGTAGCTACATTCTGTCAACCTCCATGGTCCTGGGGAAAGGCTTTAAGTGGCATTTGGTGACAGAAAGCAAGACCCCACAACCCTATGTCAAAGATAGAGGCGGTACCACCTCTTCCATCTTTATGCTGCTGCTGAGTTACACACTCCGTTTTTTATATCGTGGAAATGAGACATAAGTCAAATGACTAGCCACTGTCCATCAGTGAGTTGTTTTAAACGCCATGTTTCTGTTTTTTAAATTAAGAACAGCTGAGGACAGGAAAGGGCTAGGAGGAGCCTTTGTTGACTCTCCATGGAGTCTCTCCAGCTTGTGTTTCTCTCCGTGCTGCTTTGGAGAGCCTGGAGGGTCACGGGTGCTTTCCACACATACCCACCATCTGTAGGTCTGTGGAGGTGATTTCCAAACATGTTTTTGTTCTGTCTTTTCATCTGGATTCCCTTTGTCAAGGTACCTTGAGTTATGGGTCTGGCAGGGCTGGAGAGGACACAAGAAGGTGGCCAGGACGCCACAGCTCCAGGAACAGGGCTGTATCAGTCCATTCTGCAGCAAGCCCCACCAGAGGGAGTTTGGCTGGCCTCTGTACCACATGCAAGCATCCACTGGGGCCTTCAGCACTTGTCTGCTGCAAATGTTTGTTAATTTCACACCTACTTAGAAACATCACCTACTTCTCAACACCAGCTCAATATAAGCTAAAAACTGAAGGAAGCTGAGCAGCGGCCATGTAGCAACAAGACCTGGGGGGCCTTTGCACAAGGGTCTGCGGGTGTCACAAAAAGGCAGCCAAGATCAGTGGTGGGACAGGAGCTGCATACATGGGCAGCTGTCATGAATAGGGTCACCCTTAAGGATCGAGTTGTCCAGGAGAATTGTCCATGAAGAGCGCTCAGAATCCAGATGGCTTTTCTTAGTAAGATACTCATTGCTTCGGATCAGTTTAGTAAGCATAAATTCTGTTCTAAATCATGCCCATAAATTGTGTTTCCATCTTAAAAAAAGATCAATGTGTTTTTTAATTACGTGTGTACATGTGTGGTTTGGGGGGGGGAGAGAGGGAGAGAAAGAGAGAGAGAGAGAGAGAGAGAGAGAGAGAGAGAGAGAGAGAGAGAGAGAGAGAGAGAGAGAGAGACTCATGGAGGCTAGAGGTGTTGGATTCTCTGGAACTAGAGTTACTGGTTTGTGTGAAGCCAACCAGCATGCGAGCTAGAAACCAAACTCTTCTGGAAGAGCAGGAGGTGCTCTTAGGCACTGAGCTGCCTCTCCTACCCGATTCTCCTTCTGGCTTGATCACTAGACAATAGCAAAATTTGAAGTTTAGTGTCAGTGGAACAGTATAGTGTATGTGCGAGTGTGGAGAAGGCCAGAGAACAGGAAAAGAGGCCAGGAGGGAAAATAGGTGTTGGACGACGGGGGGGTGGGGGTGGGGGGGGGGTTGGGGTGGGGAGGTGGGGGGTTGTCGGGGGAGACTAGGAAGAAGAAAGGAGGTTGGGGACTGGTGAGGAATGAGGAAAGTATGGGGAAATTCTCCCCTTCTGCAATCCTCTCTTGGCTCATCCCACACTAACACACAGCCTTGTCTTCTGTCCATTTTGTCAAGACTGTATTATATCTAATACATGGTACACTGTATACTCCTGCAAAAAAATCACAAATTCCATGGAAAAACAAATAATGTGCATCTTTCCATTTTCTGTGTCAGCCTCGGAGGTCTTTATAAGCAATGAATTAAATTCATATTTCCTGGACTTCAAACTTGAGAGCCAAAGCACCAAACTTCAGTTCAAATAAATTTACAAACATTTAACATCTCAAATCAAATGTACATAACTGGACTTTCTTCATTAAAATTGTTGGCTCAAATTATTATATTCCATTTTCAAAGAGCACATTGTTAATTTCCTCTTATTTTCTTTTATCACTAGGTTAAGAATTCTTAGAACAAAACTGTCTTTTGACCTAGGTTAATTCCATTTTGTTTCTATAAATACATTCTGGATACAAAATTATTAATTACTTTTCTCAATTTATATCAGGATTAGTTAGGCAGTTAGTAAATTTTGACAAAAAATTCCCAATAAACACATCTTCCAAGGGTAGGTTTCTTGGCATCTTTAGCTTAATTTAATGTATTTTCTATCCTGTTGCCTCTTGAACTTGGAAGGGATTGGGGTGGCGGGTGTTGTTTAGTTGGTGTTTTCCCCAGAAGTCCCAACTGTTGCTGTCATTCTTGAGCAGAGAAGGGGGTTATCTCGTGGCTGCTTCCCATAAGCCATGGCTATTTCTTACGTAACAGCTTAATGGCCCGGTGCCTAGCCACAGGGGCAGCTGTCATCGTCTTGGCCCTTCCTATGAGAAGGAAAGGAAGGAAAACAAGATCACTCGTCGAATGGTCTGTGGCACCTTCATCTGTACTCCTCTTTGGTTGGCAGAGTGACGAGAACCCAGTGAAGGCTTCTCTTGTCTTTTCAGTACCCTCATGTAACACTGAGCCTTATAAAGAGAGACACCTAATTTTCATATTCACCCCAAAGCCACATGTGTGATATTCACTAATTCATTCTCTTTTAAATCTCTGTATGCATGATGTGTGTTTGTGTGTTCATGTGTGTCATTTCAGATGGGCATGTGCCATCACACGGGCAATGAGGAGGTCAGAGGACAATGTCGGGTCCCTTTGCCCACCTTCCACCTTGTCTGAGACAAGGTCTCTTGTTGATCCCACTGGGTGCCATAGGTAATTGGGCCCAAGAACTTGTGGGAATTTTGCTGTCTCGGCCTCTCTCTCTCTCTCTCTCTCTCTCTCTCTCTCTCTCTCTCTCTCTCTCTCTCTCTCTAAGAGCACTGGAATTACAGAGGGTCACTCTTGTGCATAGCTTTTCACACAGGTTCTGGGGAGCCAAAGGCAGGATCTCATACAGGCCCAGCACGTCCTTTACCCAGCAGGTCTCCTTATTAGTTAATGTTTTCATTCCTTCAACAAATATTGAGGCCCACCAAATATCACCCTCTGTGAATCAGGAGAGAGCACAGACATACTGAGGGAAAGACACACACGGAGATGAAAAACCCTTCTAGAGACCTGCAGGAAGGTCGGCACAACCCGTGCCCAGCATACAGCAAGTGTAACACTGATGTGAGCTGCACTGGACCCAAAACAACTTCAGGTCTCTAATCCGACAGGGTATCCACATGGCCACACTAGCTCAGCCCAGCCTGGGATGTGTGTCTCAATCAGCAAGCAAGCCCTCAGAGTCCCCCTTAAATGTGTCTACGGAAGGACGTTTCTACCACATAGTCACCTCCTGTCTTTCTCCCACAAAGCTGGAGAGTATGTTAAGAACAAAAGCTCTGAAGCTTGACGACCCAGAGTTTTTGTTTTTGTTTTTTAAGTTGGCAGACAATGTATGCAGAGTTAAGGGCATAGAGATTGCCATGGGGCTTGGCAATTATAACAGCTGTGAGACAACCACTTTAACAAAGCGGAGACCGTTCCCACTGGCTCGGAAAGCTTCCTCTGCCTCTTTCTAGACTTTGGTTTCTGAGTTCATTCTGTCCCTTCCTAGAGCCTCACACAAGAGGATTCCGGCGGGGCATTCTCACTGCCTGACTCTGTCATTCAGATGCTGTCACTCAGATGTTCCCTCGTCTGTCAGGGGTCTCTTCTTTTCTCTTGATGGGTATCACTTCCTGGTAGGGAGACAATCACCTCCTTAGCCATTCCCCCATCAGTGAAAACTAGGACTGTCTCCATTCTGGTTACTATGACTGAGACATCTATAATCATTTTCATGGAAGTCACTTTGTAAACATACATTTTCACGTTCTTGAGCAATTAGTAATTTCATAATGCTAGACCACACAGTAGACATAGGTTCAATGTTTTAAGAATTTACTAAATTGCTCTCCAAAGGGATTGTGAAGCTGTACAATCTTATTAAACTACATCATAACTCTGGTTACCCCACACATTCACATTTAGCATGGATGAACTTTTATCTTGGTCATTTTCTTGTAGAACACAGCTTATTAGGACTGATTCAAAACAAAATGGTCACATTTTCTCTATTGCTCTCTGCCAGTATTATGCAAGTCTCATGAGGTTAGGCTTCTCATCTTTCTTGGCCTCTAGCATATCTCTGAGGTCCAGCAAATTGCATGGCATATCACTGGCACTCATTGAGAGTCTGAGAAGGAAGAGATGTGCCCTCACCAATGCAGCTCTGAAATCACACCTTTTTCATTTTGTGTTCCTCCCAATCCCTCTATAATACCAACGCTACCTTAAGTGAATGCACTGATTTCTGCCAATGCCGTGTGCAGGGCCTGCTTCTCCCACACTGCATGGCTGGCTTGACTTCAGAGAGACTCCAGCCATTTCTTTCTGTCACCTACCTATACCCTAGACCAAGCCCTAAGTTGCTATTGTTCCTCTTACAAACTTCTTTATATCCTTACTTTCTTGTTTATTTTGGGGGAATAGAGGCTCATATGGTCCAGTTTGCCCTTGAGCTCACTGTGTAGTCTAGGGTGACCTTGAGCCTTTGATCGTTCTGCTTCTCACTCCCCAAGTGCTGAGATCATAGGCAGAACTACCACATCTGGTTTAGGCAGTGCTAAGGACCAAATCCAGGACTTGTAGTGTTCTACTCACCGAGCCAGGTCCCTGGCCTCCTTGCACAAGTTTACACTGTGTCCATGAAGCTTCAGCTTTATCAAATAACAGGCAGACTCCTTATCAATGCATATAGCTATTTGGGTGATGTTTTTAAGGCCAGTTGCTTACCAACGCCAACTAACAAACGGCAGCTCAGGTAGACCGTGCTGGACACAAATGCTCCCACTTCCTGTGCCTTGCTCTGCCGAGTGTCACTCTCCCTCTCAGGAGAGCATTTGAGTCTGATCCTCTCAGCCAAGTGGCAGATGGAGAAATTGTTTGCAATAGAGATGAGAATATTTTATCAGACTTCCTACAAATGGGGCCCGCTGAATTTTCATCTGCCAGCTAAGCACTGATCAAAAAAAAAAGTGTGGGGGGGGTCTCAACAGGATATCCTGTAAGGGCTCCTCAGGAACGTGTGTGTTTTTGGTCAACAGTCAGTGGAGAGATGATAAACCTCTAAGGGCAAAGGATCGCACCCTGGAACAAACACTTCCCTGGTCCTTCCAGCCTTCCGAAGGCCGCGCAGCAGAAGGGAACCTGGGTCAGGATCCAGGAAGTCTGTGTTCCAGACCTGGTTCTGGCCCTGACTCCTTAGGTCATTGCCTGTTGGTGATGTCACTTTTCAGTGCCTCAGTCGCCCATCTGGACAACAGAAAGAATGAATCCCCTTCCCGCCAACTGGGTTGGGAATGCACGTGGGGAATGCACATGCCAGTAGAAGAGAGGACCACAAGTTGTTTGTCAGATCTTTTGTTCTTGTCCCTCGCACACAGCTTCATCTAATAATTGCTACCAACGTTTATTAGACAATTACTATATGCCAGGTATGGGTCAAGTAGCTATGTGTGCACAAAGCATGAATTACCTCTGTCAACACTAATCAAACCCTGGGAGGGGATGCCGAGGAGGTCACCAAGAATATATATAAGAGTAGATCATTGTGGCAGAGGGGCCAAAGACTCACATTTCACTAGTGCCTGGCGTCCGACCAGCAGATGCTTCCAGAAACCAAGGCTCACAACAGTCTGCAAGGGCAGAAAACGTCCTCCTTCACAGGCAAATTAAAACAGAAAACCAGGAAGATTTCCCAAGAGCTACACTGCCTCTCTTCTCCCTCACAAACACGCACAAGTAAGACACCAAATACAAGGGCTGCTGGTTCTGCATCAGCACAGAGAAAGCCTTGGATGTGTGTTGACTCTGTCCATTGCTTTGACCCTTGGAGTAGGTATCACTTTAAGCTCCAAGATGGCAAAGTTGAGACAGAGAGGAACTTGTCTGAGAGGAAAAGGGGGGAACAGGGGCGCTTTTTGGAAATCTAGGAGCTGTTTTTCTATGTACTACTTGATACGGCTTCTTAATGAGTTTCTCATTTTAAAATGTCTTTCAGTTGAGGAAACACTAAGTCTTTCCTAAGGATGTGTCCGCTGCCTCATAAGTTATACTATACTAAGTAGTTAGTCCTGAAATCGTGTATATATAGCAGGTTGTGTTTATATAGCTCTGTGTGTGTGTGTGTGCGTGTGTGTGACAACAATAATCATAGAAGAAGAGGCCATGAATCTGAGAGATTAGGAGAGACAGACAGAAGGGGCACTAAAGCAGGAGGGCATGGGAGGGGGTTGGAGGGAGGGAAAGGAAGGGGTAAATGATGTAATTATATTTTAATTCTAAAAATATATCTTAATCGTCATAATTAACGTATTGTTATATGTAACACCTCACAAAAGAGCTGTTGGTAAAAAACAAAACAAAACAAACAAACAACAACAAAACAAAACAAAAAAACAGCTCTGGGGCTAGAGAGATGGCTCAGTGGTTAAGAGCACCGGCTGCTCTTCCAGAGGACCTGGGTTCAATTCCCAACTTTCACATGGGAGCTCACAACCATCTGTAACTCCAGTTCCAGGGAGTTCCACATCCTCACACAGACACACATTCAGGCAAAACACCAATGCACATAAAATAAAAATAAATCATAAAAAATACAATAGCCCTAAGAACAGAGGTGACAGTTTGGTGGGTAGATGCAGGGAGACCTGATTCCCGTTTCTGCCCTGTCACATCAAGCCACAGGACCTGCACAAGCCACTTGGCCCCTCCGAGCCTCCAACTTCTGACTTAGAAACAAAGTGAGGACCAGAGCTAAGTCACTGGGTGTCTCAGGAGCAGCCGAGCCTGAGTCTGGACACTGAGGGGGAGCTTGTGCGGAGCCATCCTCAGATGCCCACATGGCATGTGCTCTGTCATTCTGGGATTCAGGCTCCGGCCAGCACAGGAGGGGCTGCAGGCGGCACTGCGGGGAGGGGACGTCTGTGTCCCTCTGTGCTGCAAGGCTCTTCTAAGCCCCAGGCCCTTTCTGAGGCTCTCAGAAAACACAAGCTGGATCCAAGACGCCTGTTCCAGGCTCGCTTGTGTTTACCCCACCATCAGGAGGGTGCCATTTAGCCAGAACCATCATTCACAGTCACACCAAATGGCCCATGGAAGAAAAGTTGGTTACGCTCAAAGAACAGATGACAAGTGACAGGCCCCTCTCCTGATTCCCCACAATAACAGAAGACACCAGCAACTGTCGTGTGGTCCAACACCAGAACACACTTCTACTTTCAGGCCCTCGCAGTCTGCTGTATCTGCTTCTTCCCAGGGATGGAAGGACAGCCCCCTGTCCCTAGTGCAGCTGGGCACCCCGCCTCTAAAGCCACACATGGGCAGCACCTCCACCTCAAGTCTGAGTCCTGATACTCAATTTCTTTTTTCCTTTTCTTTTTCTTTTTTTCTTTGGCAAGTAAAAATAACTCACTTGAACCCTTAAGAGTATGTTTTTACCCATTTGCAGTACACACACCTGACATAGGAATGGGTGTATTATATTAACTACACTGATTTGGCCATTTCCCAACGTGCACAGATATCAAAACACTACATTGCACATTACTAATACATTCAAGGTTTTTTTCTTGTGTTATTTTTAAACAAAAATATTTTGTTAAAATAAAATCACTTATCTTTCTGCACCTGGCATCACAGAGTGAGCAGGACAAACAGGGAAAGGAATAATTTAAAACCAAGAAAGAAGGGAGGAGAAAAGATGGCAGATACTGACATTCTCGGCCTCAAACATCAATGGACACAGTTGATCCACCTTGCTAGGCAGGCCACATCTCTAACCCTCTATTTTGGCTAAGGAAAGGGACCCTAAGCCTTCTCCAATAAACAACTATTGACTTGAGGCCTAGGGATCAGCTCAAATATCAGTCAGAAAGATGAGGAATTGTGGGACTTCTCCAAGCCTGCTCTGGGGTAATCATTTAGCTCCAACTCTACTACTAGAGAATCAGAGTGTACTCATTTTCTCATTGTCATTTCCCTTTTACAAAATGGAACCCTGAAAAATGGCTGAGAGGCACCCATTTTTTAAAATACATGCTTCGGCTTGCTACTTTATGCAAACCACTGTCCCGGGAATTGAAGACATAAGGACAGCCCAGAGGATCTTCCAGGAGAAAGCACTGTAAAGAATTAGTTGCAAATTGGTTGTGCTTTGTGCTGTGAGAAAGCCATTCGAAGGACAGAGGGGTATGGAGGCAGAAGTGCCGTGTCCTCAGAGGGAGCCTGCTTCCTTTTCCAGAAGTTCTGATCCTTTGGGAAGAACAAATCCCTCTTCCTGACCCTCGTCCTCTGTGGAGCACACCCAGCAAGACTGAGAGCAGGCAAGTTTGGACCTGCCAACCTCAACTGAGTCTCTGAAGCATTTGTTATTTTTATGGGTCCCTGAATGCTTCCCTTGAATATTAATTTTCCTCAATTCTTTAAGTATATATTAGTTATTACATATTTTTGATTAATATTTGATGGCCGCTTAGGCTGCCAAGAGTGCCCATAAATTTTCCCAATGGAATCTGATGCTAGGTGAGTGTGGGAGACCCCTTATGTGGAGCAAAGACATTAATCATTTTAAGTCTCTGACTCCACACCTTAATACCCAAAGATATATTGCGAAGAAGCCCATAACACGTCATTAAAAATGAATGTCTGTGGCAGTTTTCATGCCTGCAGAATTCAGGGCAGGGGGTGGGGTGGGAATCCTGAAACCACAGAGCCCAAGGAGTCCACGAATTCCTCTTTGCATATCATTTTAATGGATTCCCTGTTCTTCTAGAATCGGCTACATGATTTTAGAGCCTGGAGCAAGAGAATAAAAAGTCTTCAAATATTATGACATATTTTGACATAGCAACAGCAAAGTTTTCAACTGAGCCTGCTGCCTTCCAAAGCATGGGGCCCCATGTGGCAGCACAAAATCCATCTTGCCTCTCCCTGCCCTCCCCAGTACCCTTACCTCCTTCTATTTTAACCTGGGCCTCTATCTGTGTTTTCCAAAAACCCCAACAATTCATTGAGATGCTATGAAGGGTTCTTTAAATTTAGTAACTCATGAGGTCAAACTGGGTTCTGTTTGTCAACCTTGTAAGTACTGTTATCTCCTCTATTCTGAATATATATATATGGAGAGAGAGACATAAAAATAGATAGATATTAGAAGATACATAGATAATAAATAGGTAGACTATAAATGGGAGATCATAGACAAATAATAGATGACAGAGAAATGATCGGGAGAGAAATGGATGATAGATGATAGATTATAGATACATAGTTGGAAGATAGATCATGGACAGAAATACAGAGAGATAGATAATACATGATTGTTAGAGAGATAGATGATTGATAAACATATAGATACATACTATAAATTGAAAAATAGACAGTAGATAGGTAGTATCAGGGACTATGGGGGTCCAGCCCCTCGATAGTCCCCTCCCAAGGTCCAGAAAGAATCTACATCTATGTACATAGATGAAAAGAAATCTATGTACATGAAACTCCTTAGTTCATACACTTTATTATTCTATCAGTTCTCTCTCTACACAGCTTCTATCCTGCTCTCATGTCTAGCTCCTTTCTAGCCTGTTTTCTCTCTACACTTATCTAAGTTCTATCTTAATTCTCTCATCTTAATTCTGCCTCATCTAGGTCCTTTTTCAGCTTGTTCTTACCCAGCTAGTACTTCCCCATCTGGCTCTTCCTCATCTTCCATCTCATTCCTCTAGTCCTCTCTTCTAGCCCTTCAATCTAGTTCTTCCCCATCTCAGTTTGTTCCTGGCAAGTTCTTACTCGTCTAGTTCTTCCAAACTCTTTTCCCTTCTCCATCCTCTATGTGCCCTGGAAGTCCCCTATAAAAAGGGAGGGTCCGAGCTAAATTGTGTAAAGCTATTTACTTAATGTCCACCTCACCTAGGCGATGTCTCCTTGTGGAATTTACCATAAGTCAGGAGACTTGCATGTGGGCTATTATCATTGTTAGTCCTCAGAAGCTGGGCAACCACCTGGGCGGTGTCTCCTGTTAGTCCTTGAAAGTGGCTAAGAGAGATACTCTGATTCCAAAGAAAGCCTTTCCTGAGACTGTCCTCCAAATTCCTGGAGTGTGTATGTCCAGAGAGTGATCAGTCCACACTGTTAGCCCTTCTTAGGGAAAAGTCAATTGGGAAAACTATAAAGGCATACATGATTTTCATAACAGAATACAGCTTATATATAACAAGCCAAATAACACCAAAAACTCCTTGGAATCTGGCTTCCTCTGGAGGAATTCCCTGATCCCTCCAGGTAGTGACTTTGCCATAACCAGCTGAGTTCTTATGATATATTCCTGTGGCCCGCAGCAAGGTAGATAATAATATGATAGATAGATGATTGATTGATTGATTGATTGATTGATAGATAGATAGATAGATAGATAAATAGACAGACAGGCAGATGGACAGATGCAGATGTAGACATGATGTCCATGATGCTTCATTTCTATACAGAACATCAGTGAATGCAGAGTTCACATGGATGATAGTCAGTGTATGCAGGAGACCACTGCAGTAGTTTTGGATAAATATGTTACCTGGGCATGGTTTAGAAGCAAGTCTAAAATCATAATGCATAGCAGAAGCCCATGAACAACCTTTCTGTATTCAAGGCAGACAAGCACTAGGAAGCTATATATAAGAAAGATGGGATCCTGTGCACACCAGATGCCCACTCAAACAACAACAACAGAAGAGATTCTGTCTCCAATCTCAACGCCTAGGGAGATAGACGGACCTGTAAAGTACTGGCCTTGTGAGGACCCGAATTTGATCCCTGTTGTGGGATAATCTTTTTGTACACTATAAAGATGTATCTCTGCCTAAGGCACCTTCTGATTGGTTTAATAAAGAGCAGAATGGTCAATAGCTAGGCAGGAGAGAATAGGCGGAACTTCTGGAGAAAGAGAGAGAGGACTCAGGGAAGAAGAGAGGTGGGGAGATGCCAGGGAGACACAAATCAAGTCGGATGTACAGAATGGAAGAGAGGTAAATAGCCATGTGGCAGAACACAGATGAATAGAAACAAGGTAATTTATGTTATAAGAGCAAGTTAGGAACAAGCCTAAGCTAAAGGTCAAAGCATTCATAATTAATAATAAGTCTATGTGCCTTTTTTGTGTGTGTGAGCTCACAGCCCAAAGGAAAGTCTGACTACAGATCTCAGCCCCATGTGGTAGTACAGGTTTATAATCTTAGGGTAGAGGCAAAAGTGACAGGGGTTAGTGGTGGGGGGAGGGAGGGACATCTAGAACCTGGCTAGCCTAGCCTACTTGATAAGTTCCAAGCCAATATAAAGCCTTCCTTTAAGTAAATAAATAAACAAATAAATAAAGTGGACGGCCATTGTGGTACATCGAGTTTCACAGAGACAGTGCTGGGGCAAGCGAGAGCCAGACAGGCACTTGGCAACTTTGTGCCTCACAGAGGAAAATTAACTAAAGATGGGCAAAGGAGAGCTATGAAGCTGAGAGGCAGAATGTCAGTGCGAGCTTGCCTGTAGGAACTCAAGAAGAAGCTAAGATGCTTCTGTCAACTTTCCAGGATTCTCTAACAAGTCTCGGAGAGGTGGGGACTGTGCCTGCAAAACAAAACAAGGAGAAATGTGAAGACGTGGCAAAGGCTGGCAAGGCTCTTCTGAGAGAGAAATGAAAATCTACATCCCCAAAGGGGAGACTGAAGAGAAGTTCAAGGACCCAGTGCACTCAAGAGGCCTCCTTCGGCCTTCTTGTTCTGTGTGGAGCATCGCCCCCAAATCAAAGGGGGGCTACCCTGGCTTATCGACCAGTGATGTTGCCAGGAAACTGGAAGCCATGTGGACCAACGCTGCTGCAGATGACAGGCAGCCCTGCAAAAGATGGCTGCCAAGCTGAAGGAAAAATACGAAAAGCATACCGTTGCCCAGGGGACTAAGGAGAACCCGATGCCGAAGAAGAGGGATGAGGAAAAGGAGGAAGAGGAAGAAGATGATGATGATGATGAATAACATGGTTCTGGTGCATTTTTTTTCTTGTCTATAAAGCATTTAACCCCCCTAAACACAACTCCTTTTACAGAAAAAAATAGAAGTGTAAGATTTGTCTTTAAACAGTACAGTGTCTCTTTTTGTATAGTTAACACACTACCTAGACTGCCCTGTCCTGGTGGCATTTTCAGTAGCTACTAACCTTGCCTGGTACAGTCTGGGGCTTGTAAACTGGCATGGAAATTGGCAAGGAAATTTAAAGCAGGTTCCTCCTGGTGCACAGCACAAACTAGTTACATATGGGGACGGTAGTTTCTTGTTTTTGTTTTTGTTTATTCATCTTCAGTTGTCTCTGATGCAGCATATACAAAGATAATTGTTGTTCTGTTAACTGACTACCACTCTGTAATTGCAGATAATAATAATAATAATAATAATAATAATAATAATAATAGCAATAGTAATAATAATTGCAGCTGTCTTGTTGACATTCTGAACGCTTCTAAGTAAAAACAATTTATTATTTAAAAAAAAAAGTGAATCACACCGAAAGGATGATACTCAAGATGGACCTCTGACCTCCTCATGCACATTCAAACACACATACGCATACACACTTGCACACACACACCACACACACGTAAGTATACCCACACACACCAGGAAAACATACACATGCACATAAAATTTTTTTGAAAGAAACCAGAAGGCTCTCTCTATTCCTACTTTCTAAGTTGAGTGGAGGAGGGGAAATGACGGCAGGATTCAGGACAAGACACCAGGGGGAAGAAATGATACCACTGAAGTCCCTGACTTGTTTCATCGTTTCTCCTGACCCTCACTCTGAGGCAGGACACTGCCCTCCTGACATGCTCGCATATATTTCAGAGATATGGATGGATGTGTTCATTGTCTCTCAGTCTCTGGTCTAGAAACAGAGCTCAGAATAAACAGAGTGCATCACTGTCCCCTGGAGTGACCTGTGCTACAAGGTCAGCGCCCATGTATGGAACCAGGGCCTGGGATTGATTGGCACACTCTGAATGTGTCCTGAAGCCACTGGTTTGTTTCATCAAATAGGCTAGTAGCTGCTCACTGCTTATCAAATTCTGACTGGATCAAAAAAGATGTCAACTGCATTATACCCTCCACTGTCCCGACAGTTTATGATGAATATCCTGGATCATCTCTTAGAGTCCCAGGATCTCATACCATAAAAGACTAAGGAGATGTTTCCAGTGGATAAAATTCTTGCCATTCATGGGGGCCAGAGTTTGCATCCCCCAAGCCCACCAAAAAGCCAGGCAGATGTGATGACCACCTGTAATCCACGTGCTCAGAAGTCATAGACAAGTGATCCCCAAGGCAAGCTAGCTGGCTAGACCAGCTGGGATCTGTGAGCTCTGATTTCAGCAAGAGACCCTCCCTCGATGCGTAAAGTGGAAAGTAACTGAGGAACACACAGTATCTATCAACTTTGGGCCTCCGTAGTCATGTATAACCTCACACATGTACACACACACACACACACAGAGGAGCATGTGTGCATATATGCATTCACATACAACACACACATAGGAGCATGTGTGCATATATGCATACACACACACACACACACACACACACACACACACACACACACACACACACAGAGGATTTCAAGAGCCACAAAGGGAACTTTCCTCCTGCCTCCATCTCTGGGCTACTCCACCCGCTCCACTCCTAAGCTTCCTTAAGCAGCATCCTTATCCTGTTTTTTGCAATCTCCTGCACGGATGGTGTTACCCAGAGTTCCACCTTACAGTTAAAGCTCTCTAATGTCACTTTAGTGCCTCTTACATGGCCTACGGCTCTGTTCCCCAGGATCCTCATCTGATGACAAATGTGAACTTAGGAGCATGGAAATGTGGTCTGGTGGGCCACAGCAGTGACAGAGCCAAGGCTTCTCACACGACATCCCCATTCGCAAAGCCCTTTGTTCGTCAAAATTTACTGCCCTATATTTAGTTCTGTGGGAGTTATTTAAAACATTGGTTTTAAAGCAGGAACTATTTCCCCCCTAGGGGACAGTTGGAGTGTCTAGAAGCAGTTTGGTTTGTCACCAGGGCAGGGGTGCTCCTGGCATGTGCTGGGGAGAGGTCAGGATCTGGTTGTATGTCGATCACACAAACCCTGCAGCAAAGACTTAGGCAGCTGCAATGTCAATCGGACCACAGTCAAGAAGCCCCAGTATAGACCAGGATGAGCTAATTTCTGCCACTCTCCCTGTGTCCTCTGCTGTCACATCTAGTTGACCAGGACATTTTTCCCCTCAAAGCACTGTTCTGAACCCAGAGCCCTCTCTGCACAGGGCTTCCGGCAGCCTCTTCTGAGTGGCGGATACTGAAATGCAAGATGAACTTGACTGGCTGTCCTCACATTAGATCATTTGGGTGTAGGCTGTGTTTATCTGTAGAACACTGCAGACGTTCAGAAGAAGAGATCGAATCACCTGTATACAATATGATCTCCAGTGGCTCTGAGATGAAGAAGGGAAATGAAAGAGGAAGGAATAAAGGGAGGGAAGCAAATGAACTAGAGGATGTAGCTAGAGTTTTCCTGCCTGGCCCACAGTCAGGACAAATCTCTCTCACCTGCCAGTCCCAAGCCGCTCAGACCCGATCAAGTAAACACAGAGACTTATATTGGTTACAAACTGTATGGCCGTGACAGGCTTCTTGCTAACTGTTCTTACAGTTTAAATTAATCCATTTCTATTAATCTATACCTTGCCACGTGGCTTGTGGCTTACCGGTACTTTACATCTTCCTTATCCTGATGGCGGCTGGCAGTGTCTCTCTCACCCAGCTTCCTGTTCTCTCAATTCTCCTCTCTGTTAGTCCCGCCTATACTTCCTGCCTGGCCACTGACCAATCAGTGATTTATTCATTGACCAATCAGCAACACATTTGACATACAGACCATCCCACAGCAAGAGGAGGACAGGCGGGACCAAGTATTTGTAGAAGGAAAAGAACAGGAACTAGAAAAATAAAGTTCAAAGTAAGGTACCACCGGCTGGGGAGAAGGCTCAGTCAATAAAGTGGATATATCCATGCAAGCATGCATATCCATTCCCAATACACAACTTTTTAAAAACTCAGGCACAAAAGTGCACTACCTGTAATCCCAGCCCCGAAGAAACAGAGAGAGGAGTATCCCTCAAGCTAATGGACCAGTCAGTCTAGGTGAATCTGTGAGCTCCAGGATCAGAGAGAGATCTTGTCTCAAAAAATAAAAATAAAATAAAAATAGTGGTTAAAGAAGACATTCGGTGTTGACTCATGACCTTACTTGTACATGCACACTCACATGCTCACATGAACACCCACACACACAGATTATAAATGCACCATTAAAATTGACTCCCACAGAGTAGGCAGGGTCACCCCTCCCAAGCTATCTTGTGTGCTCTGAAGGAGCTCTTCAAAGTCGAGGTAACCATCCTCAGTTCCCCTGAAGTCAGAAGTGAACTCTTTGCCATGATGCCTAGTCATTTTGTCTGTGAACATTGCAGTTGACCCAGCCTCGCTGTGAGAATTCCCCAGTTTCTCCCAGTTGCTGCCCAGTCAAAATACAGAGCCTCCTGCCAATGGGAAAGAAGAGCTATCCTTCATTGCCATCTTTCTCAAAGGCCACACAGAACACCTTAGGGAGTTCCTTCCCTGTAGTTTGCTGGCCTCATCTTGGTGGGGACTGCAGACTCAGACAAGCATTTACGCTAGCCAATACTGCAACAAATGGCCGACAATGGGGCATTTAGTTAAAGCAAAATCGCAAATAATGCCCCCTGTTGATAGAGTCTTGATAGATAAATTCTGAGTGTTTTTATAGCTTAGATCTCAGAAGAGATTTTGGCAGGCCCTTAGTATTTCAGGGTCTGTGCCGTTGGAATGACACAACCACATGTCTGTTTTTAATTTTTCCCTAAGAAATGTAAAAGTGTTAGCAAAAATTCTCGCGGATGCAAAAGACATGCCTTGGAAAACAGTAAGCCTTCTTATTGAGGTATCAAAATGAACAATTTGTTGGAGAAAACCCTCTTTGAAGGCACATATCATTCTGGCACTGTGAAAATTGGGAGGTTTTATTTTTTTCCTCCAACAGCACTGCCAACCAGAAGCCCAAGTACAGCCTGTGTCTCAGATACGGGCATGCGTCTCTCTCTACCAGCTGAATGCATGCTGTCTAAGGTACAGAGTGTTTGCTTAGTGTGGCTTCCTGAGCTCAGCTCCCACGGTGGCCAGACTTGCAGCCCTGTTCCACTGAAATTATTTTTTCCTTTAACATATTCCTATTCTCAGAGTCCATCTGTTAAGTCTTTTCGTCGTTGGCGTATTGTGACCCCATGCAAATTTCCACAAAAACAGCTTCCTTTGTCTAGTATAGAATGCAATGGTGTCTGCCTCTTCCATGCAAGAGAGCTGTCTGGATGTGGTTCCAGGCCCAGGAAAGAGAAGATGGAGGAGAGAACAGGAAGAGGCTGTACTCCCACTTAGCTTCCTTCTTGGTTCCTACTACTTTCTCTACAGGGTATACAAAAAGGAGCCACTAAGCAACATCGTATGGTCACTTTCTGGACATTCAAATGGGTTTAGCTAAAGCTGGGGCAGGGTAACATGTGAACCAGTGTTTGCATAAGCACAACATGTTCTGAGAAAATTCCCGCAAAGACATCATAGAGCCATCACATTCTTCACTCATGACCCGGTGAGCTTAACACGGCTTGTCTTATGCCCCCTTTAAGTTCCAGGCACGCAGATCTGTTGGGGCTATGAAGACGCTGTGTGCCCTATAACCACAAAGCCAAGGCATCTTCCGTCACCTTTGCTCCTGCACGGAGAGAGCAGTTCTCACATTTTCACTCGACTCAACAGCTCAGGGCTTGCTGACTCCTCGAGTTTTCAGATGATATATCAATGAGGCATTTAAACAGAGCAGCTCATACACAAAAATTCTGTCTGCTTTGTAAAAGATTATCCTTTTATAAACATTCTGCAGAAAACATAAAAGCAAACAAGGAACAGCACACAGGACAGGAAAGATGTTAGCGGAGAGATTAATACTGAATGGGCTGAAATGAATGGCCCCACTAAAACCAGGTCCAGATACTTTGGCTGCAGTGAAACATAAATAATGGGAATGACACATCATTTATTCGGGATAATGAGTTGATCCAAAGTGAAGGCCTCGGATGAGAGATTAAAGATTAAATATCCATCTCCTGATGAATATCAGTAGCCAACTTTAACCTTTTCCTTCCAAAAGTACAATTTTACTTGAATAATTTTATGTGCTACATTAAAATACAATCCTTAAAATCAACAGTGAACTCCACTTGAATCACTCTCTTAGCTGGTAGAAAATACTGCTTTCCCTTCAAAGCAGGAGGTAAAATCTTATTTGTAGCCTACAGCCTCTAAAAACTGAAGCTTAATAAAATAGATTTGCCTTCATTATATTGCATTTGAAAAATCAAGTGTTGCAATTTCTTCAGAATTCCAACAGTCCCTACTAGAAGAAGGCTCATTAAGATTCAGGAAGTAAACAGAAATTATAAGATTTAGGAAGTAATTCACAAGTGTCAGGAAGTTCCTAAAACTTACACAATTCACAAGCCCTGTCACCACCATGCCCCACCACCACCACCAAAGGTTATAACAACAGTAGCCACTGCTGGTGCGTTGAGGCTCTTCTGATGAGCTGCCTTCAAGTTGTGCAGGGAGCTCCAGGAATTCAGCTTTTGTGAGCCATCTCAAATGGCCACTGCCTTTGAGTCTCCTATGATCCTGTAAATTACCTCAATCATCTCACTGTTTTGCTGAGCTCGATTTGGGTACATTGTTTCTTCGAACTCTCATAGATTCCCTTTCTGGGGTGAATAGATACTTGTGCATATCTCCCCAAGAAAAGTCCCATAACATCAACCTCAGGGATTTTCCCTCATATCTCCTTCCTCATTTGTTAAACAATAGAGTTTCTCAAAAGAAACAGAGAAGCAAGGCTGGTGTTTCCTAACATGACAAACCCACAGAGAACCAGTGAATTCCACGGAGGTAAGATGGGATAGAAATGGGAATCCTGTGCAATCTTTACCCCACTGGTGAGGACACTTAGGCCCTAACTAAGGGCTTATCCCCGGCAGCATGCCATCAGTAGTTGGCACAGAGCTGGGAAGAACCCCTGCAGTCTCTTGGTATAACCCTGACTTTTCCCATCGCACATGCTATCTCTTGACCCATCAAGTTGTAAATGGTGACCAAGGCAGGTCCCTGGAAGAGCCAGCACCCACACCCAAAATTAGAAGCCTGGATTCATGGAAAGACTGGGACAACTAACTGAACGCTTTGTGTAAAGAAGTTGGGAGACAAGAAGAAAGTGAGAAAAGTTGGAGCAGCAGGAAGAATGTAAAAAAAAAAAAAAAAAAAAAAACGATATAAAAGGAGACACGCCTTCCAAATGCATGCACACAGGGCCGGGCACTGACCTCCACTACCTGAGTATCACTTCAGCTTTCCCTCTGCTCTCAGTGGGTGGCAGAATTCAGGGGAAGAAGGAATTGCATGGGTTGCTCATTTCTTGGAATCAAGTGGCTGCTCACTGCTCCTAAGTCCAGACCAGGACAGTGATTGGGTGACTGTAGATACCAATGGAGCAGGCGTGCAACAAAGTCCAAGTGAGGCATTAAAAACATAGTAACAGCCGGGCGGTGGTGGCGCACGCCTTTAATCCCAGCACTCGGGAGGCAGAGCCAGGCGGATCTCTGTGAGTTCGAGGCCAGCCTGGTCTCCAAAGCGAGTTCCAGGAAAGGCGCAAAGCTACACAGAGAAACCCTGTCTCGAAAAACCAAAAAAAAAAAAAAAAACAAAAAAAAAAAAAACATAGTAACAAATGCAGGTATCCAGGCCACCAACGCAGCCTGACATCACCGCAGGTGAATTCCACAGCCACTCACCTACAGAAGGCATGGTCAGGATGATACTAGTTTAGTGGTTTTAGTCTCTGCTCCAAGGAGCACACAGCTCCCGGTCAAGCCAATGTGACTGCGCCATGAACCGACTGTGTCATCCTGTCCCCTGTCCTGATTCTCCTCCCACCCTGCCCCCCACCCAGGGCTGAGGAGCTGGGGAAGTGTATCCTTTTCCACTTTGCAAGTATTTGCATGCTAATGCCGTGGCCTTTTGTGCTTTTTAGAGTGAGAGAAGAATTTGTGCTTGAGAGGGAGATGATCCAGACTTCTCAGCCACACTGTGGTGGTGGAGTGAGGATGTCCTCTTAGTAAGTCAACTAAAGTCCATCATCTTCTCAGAGGCAAACATAATTGAGTCACTTCCTAGATAAGAAAGGGGTTACTGGAAACAGCCACCTTCTTAGCAGATTTTTTTTAAAAAAAAATGTGATTAGTGTGTAACTTGAGTTTGCGTTCAGATGGAAGAAGAGAGCCAAGATAATTGCAAGATAGGCAACTGCCATTTGGGAAAGGAAGAGACTGGTCAACAGAACGCTTCGAAGGGAGCTACGGAAAGGAAGGCTAACACTCGCTCACACCTTTTTGATCATTTGAGTATTAAGGACCCAAGAAAAGAATAGAACTGTTCAACTCCTTAATTATAAAAGTACACCCCAAAGGGATCCATAAACGTGTTTTCATATTTTTTATCAAGAGACATCAAATGATGAGGTATAAGTAATTCTGAAAACAAACAAACAAACAAAAACCAGAACCTATGGAGGTAGGAGAAGACAGTAGTAGATCACTGCAGAAAAGTCACCCTATTCCATCACACCTTTCCTGATGTTAGCAATCAAGAGTCTCAAACAATGTTGTGGCGAGTCAAGACAGTGCTGAGGTTCCCTCATCTTGTATTCTTGCTGAGGCCACTTCAGGTTTAACCAGATGGCTGGCATGTAGAAGGGCCACAGCTGCCACAGATGGGCTGGTTAAAGAGGCTGAAAAATTAACCTTAGAGCACTAATGGTTCCTGACAGCCCCACACCCCAGATATGGATGTGACACGTGGGTGACCCAATATCAAGCTTTGCTTCTGGATCAACCCTGCATTTGGTTCCACAGACATCAGCCGTCAACCCTGCCTGTCCCCTACAGATGACTGACCTGATCTAGTCTATCATGCCTTATCTGACTGATGTCCTGCTGGTGACGCCAGACAAAGTATTGTTCACAGATGGGAGCAGTTTTGTCCAAGATGGGATCAGGTATGCAGGGGCAGCAGTGGTGACCTAAGATAAGACTATTACAAAAGTACATCCCAAAGGGGTCCATAAATGTGTTTTCATATTTTTTGTCAAGAGATGTCAAACGACCTGGTGTAAGTAATTCTGAAAACAAACCAATGGAAAAAAACAAAACAAAACAGAACCTATGAGGGTAGGAGGAGAAGACAGTGGTAGATCTCTACAGAAAACGCACCTATTTCATCACACCTTTCCTGATGTTAGCAATAAGGAGTCTCAATCTTTGAGCAGGGTAACCTCAGCTCAACCAGCTGAGCATTTAGCTTTGAGCCAAGAACATCACTTAGGAAAAGACAAGACTATCACCATATACACTGATAGCCCATATGCTCTTGCCACAGCCCATGTCTGTGGGACTTTCTACAGGGAAAGAGGATTGCTAACCTCGGCAGGAAGAGGAGCTACAAAGAAAGAAGAAATCTTAACCCTAATAGAAGCTATCTGGTTACCCAAAAGGGTAGCCATGGTCCATTGCAAAGGACACCAAAAAGGGAATCCCCAGAGGCCAGAGGTAGCAGAGTGGCTGACTTGACCACCAGGGAAGTGGTTCTCAAACCAGTGAGGCTTCCTCAAGTCTTGACGGTCCTATTGGAGCCCAGCTTACCAGACCACCCAGAATATATACCGTAGTGAAACTGACTGGGCAAGACAAAAACTAGCCACACAGGACAGAAAAGGATGGTGAATGCTGCCGGTGGCAGATCCTTCCTTCCCACAGGTCTGGGAAGGCAGCTGGTTACCGATCTCTACCAAAAGGGGGCCACAAAAACTGCCAAACTCCTCAGACCCAGGTATTATGTTTGAAATTCAGAAAGCCTGATTAAAGATACCGCTTTTAGATGTGCCACCTGTGGTCAGGTAAACCCCAAAGAGGGGAGAAAGATCCCACAAGGGATCCGGGCTCAAGGAACTAGGCTTGGCGAACATTGGGAGTGGACTTTACTGGAATCAGACCAACTGCTTTTTCCTATAAACATTTGCTGGTATTTTAAGATACCTTCTCAGGGTGGGTAGAGGCCTACTCCACCCCAACAGAGACTGCTCTAATAGTTACTAAGAAACTTCTTCAGGAAATAATTCTTCAGTTTGGATTACTCCTAACTTTGGGGTCAGACAATAGACTGGCCTTCACAGCCAAGGTGTCTCAAACTCTGACAAAGGTATTAAATATTAATTAGAAATTACATTATGTATATAGCCACAGAACTCAGGTCAGATAGAAAGAATGAATAAGATTCTTAAGGAAACTCTGACCAAATTAATCCTGGAAACTGGTGAAAAACTGGGCTAACCTTCTCCCCTTTGCCCTTCCCAGGGCCTGGTGTATTCCTTACCAGAAGAGGCTCACTCCCTTTGAAATTATATTTGGGAGACCACCTCTGAGAGATTCCCTAGGCAGAAATGTTCAATCATCCCTTTCTCAAGTCCTTTTAGACTTTGAAGGAAGTTCACCAGATCACTGACCAGATTATGAATGGAATCCTGCCATCTCCCACCTCTGAACCTACCCATGAGTTCCAGCCAAGAGACTTGGTTTGGATAAAGAGGATCCCTGCCTGGATCCTGGAAGCTATCTGAAAGGACCCTACCCAGTGATCCTTACCACCCCAATTGTTGTCAAATTAGCTGGTGTTTTTTTTCCTTGGGAAAAGTAAAAACAAAACATGCCACTTAAGATGATGACAGATGAACCGTTGCCACTCGGACCTTGGGCCCTTTAAAGGTAAGACTGACTAGAGTTTAGAGCTTACTAACATAGGATGCAAAGTCTCCATCAGCCCCAAACCTGGACACAGGAACTCAGAAAAACTGGAGAAGGGAAACTCTATCTTTCAGGTGGACCTCTGTTCTCATATGTCTTTTCCAGGGGTGGAACACTATGACTGTAGGGAAGGAACAGGGGTCAGTAAATTGGGTCGTGGAGGAGACTGGTTAGAAAAAGACCCTCAGGAATTACAATTTTATGCAAGCTCTACCGGTCCTCAAATGACCGGGTCTGCTTGTACTAATGGTTTGACTAAATGTGCCTCCTCTGACTCACTGGAAAGTCACACCTCCACTCTATATACACTGGTCTATGTTATCCTCCAGGGATATACCTATAATGCAGAAAAGGGGAGAGCTCATATTGACCTTGATTCAATATTAACAGTCAAATGGGCCCCAATTCTGGCTCCAATACTAGTTTGGACAGAAATAGCCAGTGCGCTGCCATAGGCACCTCAGCCTTGATTATTGGGAACTAAAACTTTAAGGAGCTTAGACATAGGCCATTTGGAGAATTCTCTTTCTAGGCTGGAGAGCCACGTTGACTTCCTTGCAGAGAGAGTTGGCTTCTACAAAGGAGACCAAACCTCTGTTTTTTGAAACAGGAAGGACTTTGCATGCCTTTAGGATAAACTTTCTGTTTCTATTCCATTCAATCAGGATAATTAGAGGAAATCTTGCCATGGTCAGAGAAAACCTCTAAGAAAGGGGAAAAAGAGACATAGATCAGATAATTGGTATCAGTCTCTGTTTACCTGGTCCCCATGGCTGACCACCTTACTGTCAGCATGAGCCTGCCATTGATTCTTATTATGATCAGGCTAATGATGGGAACCTGCATCCTCAACTGCATGGCCAACTACATCAAACAGAATAAATTCAGTTAAGCTACTGGTCCTTAGGACCAACTATTGCACCCCCTTAAACAAAAAAATAGGCAAATCAATGATTTGACTCATTCCCATAGAACTGAGGAAAATGTGGCAGGCTCTGCCATCTTGTATTCTTGCTGAGGCCATTTCAGGTTTAACTAGAATTTAATCTCCTTGATGGAGAATCCCATGGAAAATTATCCAACTCTATTCTAGGGACCCGAGATCAAGATGTCCCAGCTAACTTATCTTAGCTTCTGTTAAACTACCTGCTTATGCAAACCTCCCCCTCCATCTAACTGCTTATTTAAGCTTCTGTTAAACTGCTTGCTTGCACAAAACTTCTCTCTGAAGCTGCTGAGTGAGATACCAGGATGTGATTTTCACCTTTAAAACAACAACAACAACAACACCCTTACCCTAAACACTTGATGCTGCACTTGGGTCCCAAATACCTGAGTATAGTTCCAGCCAGCTGGAATAAAGACTTTCAATTGACTATAGACTGTGTCTGCGTGACCATCTCTGGTGGGCTCCCCAAAACAATGTGATTTTGGCCAGGGATGACACCAGAGTAAGAAAGATGCTATGACACAGCCCCAGGGTCTGTCTACAAGAAGTTTCCAGTTAATCTCTCCCACTCCCTTCTCCCCAGATATTTCTCTTTTCCCCTTGTGACCAGATCCATTACCAAGCCTGGCCATGAAGAGTCTGCAGTCTACAAACTGAGATAACTGTGTCTTCATCTCCCCAGAGACTGGATTGGTAGTCCTGGGTGCTATAAGAAAGCAGGCTGAGCAAGTCAAGATGAGCAAGCCAGTAAGCAGCAACCCACCATGGCTTCTGCATCAGCTCCTGCCTTGAGTTCCTGCTCTGAATTCTCTCAGTGATGGGGTATAACCTACAAGTCATAAGCTGAAATAAACTCTCCAAGCTGCTTTTGGTCCAGTGTTCTATCACAGTAATAGAAACCTCAACTAAACCGGAAGATGTACAGTGGGGAAAATGATATGAAATGGGTAAGCTGGGGTGTGAAGATAAGTCTCCATGCTTTTCCTCCCCTTGGAGATAACCCCAGTCTTCATGGTGTCTTGCAGAGCTCCAGAAGACACACTCTGGCCTATTAGGCCAACCTGAATCAGATCCTGCTTGCTACATCTTCTTATAATTTTCTTTTCATCTTTCAGAGCTGTTACCACAGTTTGGAATTGCTTATGTATTTATCTGATTAATTGATACCTCCCTCCCTACTAGAGCACAAACTCTCTGAGAACAGGTTCTCACCATTTTGTTCAATACTCTCTTTTCATGCAAATGGTGCCAGATACATAGTTAACAAGTGATAAATATTCATGAAGGGACTAGGGAATGACTCAGTAAGTAACAGCACCTGCTTCCAGGCATGACCAGTTGAGTCCCGTCACCAGGACCCACATAGTGAAGGAAAGAACTATAATGCCTGTGAATGGTCCTCTGAACTACACACACACACACACACACACAAAATAAGCAAGTCCTAAATTAATAAATAAAAATGTTTTAAAGATTAAAAAATCATTAAGGAAAGTCATGAATGAATGAATAAATGAGTGAATTTTAATGTACATAAGCCAAAGTCCAGAAAACAGCCAGAGATACCAGACCATGATCTATCTCTAGCAGAGGAAATGACCAAGGCCAGGAAAGAGCTTTGGAGCCCTGAATGGAAAGGCCACAGTTCAGGTATCTCCCAGCCCCTGTGGGAGAATTGAACTAACGAAGGAGGCCATGCTAAAGGAGTTTGTAGATGCACATTTGGTTCCAGGTTTCAGCAGCCAATCTCAGACCCATAGATTTGAGAGGTCGTAAAAGTCCCGACACAGTACCAGGATTGACTAGTACCGACTGGGGAGCTGGACAGAAAACAGAAAGAAGGCAACCAGCCTCAGGAGCCACCGCACAGCACAGCATAGGTACTGACCGATATGTGAAGCAGAAAAATAAAGCTATCTTCAGCAAGAAAGAGAAGATCGTGTTTGAAATCCAGAGACACCCCAGGTGTTCTAGCATGCCCCACTACCCACTTGTCTCTACACTGGGGACAGCCTCTTGTGTAATATTCACAACTGCATTTATTTTTTATATCATTTGAGTAAATCTAGAAAAGAAAGCGTAGGAAGTGAAGAGCTGACTCAGCAGTTAAAAGTGCCTGCTGCTCCTACAGTGGACCTGAATTTGGTTCTTAGCACCCGAGAGGTGTAACTACAGGGGCATCTGATGTTCTTGTCTGGCCTTGGTAGGCATCTCACTCAGACGTGTGCATACACATACACACACACACACACACACACACACACACACACACACACACACACACACGAAAATAAAAAATAAACAAAAGCAAGTATTTGCTCTGCACTGCTTCCTCTGATCTGCCTGCATCTGTATTAATAGCAGACCCTAACAACGAAAGTTATTGGTGCTAAGTGGTGTTTTTCAGGGCCGGGAAACAAGCCGGTTATCTCATCACAGCCTCACAGCTACACATTCTCTCGCCATGAAAAAAAAATCCTGTCATGAAAAGTAATGGTCAATGAAAGGTATCTTTGCAAATTTACAGATTCCAAGATCCTAGACAACACTTAAAAAGAGTGAACCAGAGACCCTGACCTTCAGTCAAAAGCTGGACCATGAGGGGTGGTCGTGGTTCTAAGGCAGGGATTCCTATGCTGGGGATTTCAATCACGTTCCTTGGTTGCATGGAACAAAGTCAGACACCTTTGCCAAGAAAAGGATGAGGCTTCGGCCATACCTCCTGCCCGGTTAGTCTTATGCCTCCAAATTGACCTTGTACTTTGTAAAGTACACATTTCAGTCAGTGACATTTTTCTGAGGTGATTTTCCAGGGCACATGTGTAGCAGTTTTACTGCGACGAGCCTGAGTGTGATTTTTTTGGTGATACTTTATTTGTGCTGAAATACGGTTTTATTTGTATGTTAATAAATAAAGTTTGCCTGGAGATCAAAGGTCACATAGTGAGCCATAGACAGAAGTCAGGCAGTGGTAGCACATGCCCTTAATCTGATCACATGGCAGGTAGAGTCTCTGTGTGGTCAAGGACACAGCCAAGTGTGATGACATGCGCCTTTAATCCCAGTACCAACCATAGAGACCTGGAGGTGTGTATAGACAGGCAGTGATGAGGAAGTGATGTGGCTGGGCTTAAAGCCAATGAGAAGGCAGAATAGGGAGGCAATAAAAGCACAGTTTAGACAGGAAGAAGCTCGCTCTGGGGAAGCAACGGCGAGGTGGTAAGATAAGGTAGTCATGGCTCTTCGCTATTTCTCTGATCTCTTCGGCTATTACCCCTGTATTTGGCTCTGTGTTTCTTATTTAATAAGACTGTTTAGAAATTCGTCTACAAAGCCGGGCAGTGGTGGTGCACGTCTTTAATCCCAGCACTCGGGAGGCAGAGCCAGGCGGATCTCTGTGAGTTCGAGGCCAGCCTGGGCTACCAAGTAAGTTCCAGGAGAGGCGCAAAGCTACACAGAGAAACTCTGTCTCAAAAAACCAAAAAAAAAGAAAAAAGAAAGAAAGAAAGAAATTCATCTACAGATTTTCTTACTACTTGGCCTTTGAGTTTGCTGAATTTCTTCAATCTGTAACTTGACCTCTTTTATCAGTTTTTAGAAAGTATTCAACAATCATCTTTTCAAATATTTCACTTTTGCTGTCTCACCCTGTGGTGGCTTGAATAAAAATGCCCCCTATAGGCCCATAGGGAGGGGAACTATTAGGAGGTGTGGCCTTGTTGGAGGAGATATGGCTTTGTTGGAGGAAATATATCACTAAGGGGGTGGGCTTTGTGGTCTCAGATGCTCAAACCAGGCCCAATGTCTCTTTCTCTTCCTGCTGTGCGTCGGTCCAGATGTAGAACTCTTAGCTACCTCTCCAGCACCATATCTGTCTGGGTTTAACCGTGCTTCCTGCCATGATGATAATGAACTCCACCTCTGAAACTGTAAGCCAGCCCCAATTAAATGCTTTCCTTTATGAAAGTTGCTGTGGTCATGGTGTCTCTTCACAGCAATAGAACAATAAGAACTCCCCTATCCTCTGAACTTCTACCCACACATATATTGACTTATGTACCATGTGTTCCTTTTTCTCCATTCAATTCATTCAATTTTCCTTTCCTTAAGTTTGTTTTTACTTATGTGGATGTCTGTTTGTCGGTATGTACACTGCAAGCATGCAATACCTGTGAGGGCAGAAGAGGGGGTCAGACTCTCTGGAACTGGAGTTACATGCAGTTGTGAGCCCTTAATGTGGGTGCTGGGAACTGAACTCAGGTCCTCTGCAATAAAAGCAAGTGCTCTTAATTGCTGAGCCATCCCCCAGCCCCTCTTTAAAATATTTACTTATTTATTTATTATGTGTGTGGAGGAGTGATGATATGGTGCATATAGAGATCTGAAGACAACCTGTGAGAATCAGTTCTCTTTCTACCATGTGGGTCCCAGGAATCAAACACAGGCCATCAGCCTTGACGGTAGGCATCTTCTTCCACTGTGCTATTTCTCTAGTCCTTAAGTTTCTTTCTGCGACTCAGTTGGGCAATTTTCTTTGAGGCAATCTTTGAGTATATTCACACTGTCTTTCCACTTCACATTAAGTAGAAAGAGTGATTATTGATCATCTCAACCTAGTCCAAAATCCAGCAAACTTGTTGACACTAACAAAATGCATTTTGGTTAGATTCCATTTGTCTCCCTTTTGAATTCTGGATGATAGTTGCATGTTTGTTGTGGTAATTTCAATCTAGATGATTTCCCGAGCACTTTGAGGCAGTGAGATATTTTGATCTGTTTTTTTTTTTTTTTTTTCCAGCCTGCCTTCTCAGTCTCAGCCTCCATCACACCTCATTCCTCTGCAAAAGTCCTTTGAGGTAATTGGCCAAGGCTTCTAGGACACATCTGGCCAGCTTCCTCTGCAGGATTGTCTTTCCCCATTGAAGTCCCGCAGACCAAGCCAAGTCTGACTGATCCCTGTTTACAATTGTATCCAGGAAAGATAATGACAAGTGGTGTAGGCTTATCCATGAAAAGGTTTCCCTCTGGAATTTTTTTTTTTTTTTTTTTTTTTTTTTTTTTTTTGGTTTTTCGAGACAGGGTTTCTCTGTGTAGCTTTGCGCCTTTCCTGGAACTCACTTGGTAGCCCAGGCTGGCCTCGAACTCACAGAGATCCGCCTGGCTCTGCCTCCCGAGTGCTGGGATTAAAGGCGTGCGCCACCAACGCCCGGCTCCCTCTGGAATTTTAATTTATCTAACAATTTTTCTTTTAAAGGAGAAATAAAATGTTTGACCAGTGTAGCAAAGTATGTCTATGGTTTAACAGTGGCTCAAATGTTATGGGGATAACCAACCACTTTCTGCTTGGAGTTAAGGCCAACTTCATAATACCTAGTCTCTGCAAATCTGGCCAAGAGCCCATGACTTGGGAGTTCATAGGCCCCAGGAGTGAATCGACTACTACAATTTTTGCTAAAGAAACATAGAGTCAAACTGTTCTCTTAATTCTTATCTCCATACTCATAAATTAGTACAACTCTCAGTCCTCATCGGCAAAGTTTCTTTGTGCACTGGAGGGCAGTTAATGCCGAAACTCACAATTGGTCAAAGCACAGAGAATAAAAGTCTGTGGAATGCTTAGCTACAAGCATGACACTGACATCTCCACCACACCCACTCAATAAGGCTCAAGGACCATCAAGAAAGAGGGAGATGGAAAGACTGTAAGAGCCAGAAACTGGGGATTGAAGCAGTGTCTTCTGGGCAGGCCAGGACCACTGCACTCATGAGCTCAGAGTAGCTGTGGTCGCCTGCATGGGGCCAACCCAGTCAACAATGCAGCATAGAGTGGGGAGGGGCCCATGGGCTGCCCCCCACCTAGCTAAGGAGCCTTTGATCATTGATGGCTGCCAGTGGAGGGAAAGTCAATTTTCTTTAAAGTTGTTGCCCCTGGGGTAGGTTAGCCATGCCAGTGGATGGTTGTAGAATATTATTTTAAGGTGTGCTGCTTTTGTTTATGTTGCATTTGTTTAAGTCTATGAAGCTGTGTTACTGTGCCTGTCTAAAACACCTGATGGTCTAATAAAGAGCTGAACGGCCAGTCGTGAGGCAGGAGAGAGAAACAGGCAAGGCAGGCAGGTAGAGAGGATAAATAGAGAACTCTGGGAGGAGAAAGAAAAAGTAGCCAGAGAAGGAGGACTCCAGAGGCCAGCCACCCAGCTACACAGCAAGCCGCAGAGTAAAAGTAAGATTTACAGAAGCAAGAGAATGGGAAAAGCCCAGAGGCAGAAAGTAGATGGGATAATTTAAAGTTAAGGAAAGCTGGCAAGAAACAAGCGAAGCTAAGGCTAGAAATTTAAGCCTCCGTGTGTGATTTATTTGGGAGCTGGGTGGCAGGCCCCCAAAGACAAACAACAACAGTGGATGGTCACATGCTCGTGAATATGTAGGAAGCACAAACTGGATTCAGTGACCTGTTCAAAAGAAAGAAGGAAATGAAATGGGGCGGGGCTAGAGGCACAAGGAATTGATCCAGGAAGAGTCAGGGGAAGAAGTAGGTGTGAATAGGCTCATTATATGCACATATGAAATTCTCAAAGAATTAATAACAATGAATTTACAAGTTAAAAACTTTAAATGAAAATGTTTCTGCTTTATCCATTTAATTTTGTAGTTACTCAAGAAGAAACAAAAAGCTTGCTGCAACCTACTACTCAGAAGCGAGACTTTACTCAAACTAATTCCAAAAGTACTTTCTGTATAGAGTAAGTCAAAGCTTTCCCAGTTTCTTCCATATCCATCTGAATTCATTGGCACCATTTTCACGGAGTTGACTTTTTTCATAGGAATTTACAGAGCATGTTATTTTTTGGTCAGCAGTTTGACCACAGGAAGTTCATCTTTCATAGCATCTACCACCGTGAGCTGTCATCTGTGACAACAGGAGTTTTTAGTTATGAGCAAATTTCATTTTATCTATCAAAATTTTGTATATCTAACCTTATCAAAGTTATATTTTGCAGTCAAGTTTTAATGGTATTTTATTTCACTAAGTATAATTTTAGACACTGTAATTTTAGTTTTTGCATTCATACATTTTTAGCAATAATAGTCATTCTAAGTTCAATGAAAGACTCATGGAATGTTTGTCGTGTTTAATCTCCAAGAAAATCATATGCAACTGTCCCCAGATATTCCAGGATTTTTTTTTTTTTTTATGTCTATTGACCTATTCAGTAAGAATAAGGAACTGGCCTGTGATGGCTAAACTTGGTTGTCAACTTGATAGACCCAGGAATTTGGAATCTCTATTAAGGAACTGCCTCCATCAGATTGCCCAGTGGGAATGTCTGTGATGGCTAGCTGATGTGGGAGGGCCCAGCCTACTGTGGGCGGAGCCATTCCTATTAAGGTGGGCCTGCTGTGGGCAGTGCCATTCCTGGTAGGGTGGGCCTGGGCTGATTTAGAGAGGTAGTTAGATGTGAACATGGAAGCAAGCTAGGCAGCAGAATTCTTCCATGGCCTCTGTTTCACTTCCTTCCTCCAGGTTCCCTCCTTGGCTTCCCTTGATGACTGACCATAAACTATAAACCTTTTCTTCCCTGAGCTGGTCACGGTGTTTATCACAGCAACAGAAAGCAAACTAACGCCACTGAGAATCAGCCTGGAGCATCTCTAACAAACTTCCTCACAAGTCTCGGACTGATGATGCTGAGTGTGAAGTGCAAAGTGATGAGACCCAAGAGGTAGCTTTGGGCAAGGTTAACACATACACCATCAGGACCAGAATGCAAAGGTTAACACATACACCATCAGGACCAGAATGCAAAGATCTTGAGAGGCCGACTGACTGTAGGAACTAAAAGTTGGTGGTTTCTCCAATTCGTGGCTCTGTATGCCTCCATATTACCTCTCCTGTTAGAAAAAGACTCCTCTTGCTGGTCACAGCTCTTCTATGTATAGCCCTGAAGTTCCCCGAACCCCAAGGCTGTCCTGGGCTCTCTCTGCACTGTCATCTTTCAGTCTCCATTTCTGCCATTAATACCCTCACTTTCTTTTCAGTATTAGGTCTGAATTCAAATTTCTGAGGGAAGTACGGCCAGTCCACTGTAATCAGAAGCCCAAAGATTCCTAGTTGAGGAAGTCTTTTGCAGGAATCTATCTGACCTGGAGTTGCTCGATGTGTGGTCTACAAATCCTATATGAGGATAATGTTCCAAATTCTATGGCTCTGGATATTTGCTCAGATTGTCCTTACCTGTCCACAAAACCATGCAAGAGGCTACCGGGATGCCCTGCAGCCTTTCCCCACCCTGCATCTGTACATGCTGATAAGGCTGCATTATCAGAAAAGAATCGGCTCGCATACCTGCTCTGTGACCTATAAATGGAGCCTGTGTGAACGCTAAGTCCTCTGAGTTTGGGTTTCCTCATCTGTAAAACAAGACTCCTTGCAGGGAATAAAGGAGTTAGAAAGAGTCTAGCTAAAAAAAAAAAAATACTCCTCCCCTAGGAGGTCCCTTTTCTCTGGGACAAGGCTATGGAATCACCTTCACCCACAGAGAACACATTAGAATAATAGTGTATGGATGGAACCAGGCAAAACCCAGGAAATAAATGGCTGGAGCTGCCAGCAAGAATTGTTGTTTTTTTCCCCCTGCCAAGCCTGATTTTCCCAGAGATACATCGTGTCTTTGGATAACTCGGCAACTGCTCGATCCAGATAAAGTCTCTCAGGCAGGCAGCATGTTTATAGTCAAATGCTCACTTCTACTTCAAGTTTCCAGTCCCCTGCTGGTCCTTTCTGCAAACTTAATTAATTAGCTGTGGTGAACATTTGTTCAACCTCATGCAGCAATGGGAAACCGAAGAAGACAGGCTCTCATAAATTAAAACATTTCAAAATATTGTCTTCTCCCAAGAAAACAGTTCTTTTTTTTTTTTTAAATTAACACTCCATTTGGATAACTTTAAGGTTTCCAAAGAAAACAAACAAGGAAGCTCCGATGATGCTGTTTGCCTTTAACTGTTTCCCCCTTGTCCTGTGCCATGGTTCCCCCCATCCTCTGCACTGTCAGCCCCTTAGTAAATATACCACCCACCCCCAAGGATGCTCAGGCAAGCATTCCATGAAGCCTCAGTGTCAAAATGCTTGCCATGCCTCAGCATCAGGCAGGAAAAGGAGGTGGGTGACTACAGTGAAGCTGAGCTGTCTGGGGGCCCTTGCACCCAGGAACCAACAGTGGCTGTGACTGAATGCATGAGATCTAAGCAAGATCAAGCCAGACAACATCCCAGCATGGATAGAGGAAGGAGTTTAAATTCTCACCCCTGGCTGAGTAGCTACTGGCAACTGATAGCTACTGTGTGCCTACACACATGCACACAAACACAATAAATAAGTGTTAAACAATTACAAGTAACTGGTTATAACAGTAAAAAAGGCCTGTCTCAATTATATGCAAATAGTAGCAATAGGCACTTATGGAAAAGAATCTCCACTTGCATTTAACCGTAATTGTCACAGTAATTAATATAATAGTTGATATATTAGGTTAGTTCTTCAATTGTTGACTTGGGTGAGCTGTAGCAATGTGCTAGTGTGAGTATCCACATGTCCATATCTTTATTCAAGTATAGAGACACAGGATTTCTCTGTAGCTACGGACAGATAGGGACACAGATACAGTATAATCTGTCTTTCTGCTTCCACCTCTCTGCCTCTACATCTACGGCATAACATATATGTGATATCTATGTCAAAATGTGAGCAGAAATTTAAATGTAGAGTCAGCCTTCTGCACCCACCAACCCTAGATCCGTGAATTTAGCCAAATATGAATTGAGATTATCACAGGAAAAAAGCTGTGTGCAGGCAATTTTCTGTTCATTATTACCCATCTACAGTATTAGATATTGTAAACCATTTCCAGCAGTCTGCAGGCTAAGACAGAAGGACTGCTGCAAGTTCAAGACCAGCCAGGGCTACATAATAATTTCTAGACCAATTGGGGCTTCAATGTGAGATTTTTGTCTCAAAAACAAAAAGTAGCCTAAGGATGATTGAAATTATGTAGTGGGATGTGTGTAGTGAAATGCAATTAAATACATTATTTTATTTATGGGACTCATACTCAGAGTTTGCCATCGTGTGGGGTTCTAGAACCAATTCCCACCGAAGTTGTATATACATACACATAGAGGCATATGTACACATATATGTATATTTACATACGTATCTGTATATAGAGGCATGCATTATAAATATATATCATATCAATGAGACAAATAAGTGAGCAGGAAGAAAACTAGTTAACAATAGCTCTTTGCTAAAATGGCACATATTTTGTTGGGGATATCTACACATTGGACTAAACCAATATTTTCAGCATCACTTACAAATAGGAGGGGCCATCCACAGCATGACTGACACACAGGGTAAGCAGAAGTTATGGGATGGGGCACCCAGGGAGGCATGTCACCACAAGCCTGAGCCTTCCTTTGCTTGTCTTGCTGCTCCTCCTTGGCTGGAGCACAGATGCCATATCTGAAGAGGATCAGTCATGCTGTGACACTAACAGGACAAACCTGTGCTAAAGCTAAGCAAAGGTGTGAAGAGAGGCCCGTTCTCTCGTCTTATGGAAACACACCGCTGAGCTCTGGATACTGTACTCCATGCTTCTCATAACATGAGAAAAATAAAACCCCTCTTTTGAAATCCACTGTTTAGGGACCTTTGTTTTGAGCCATCAAATGTTAGTCTTAATTGGTGCAAGAGGAACATTGATCTTTACCCTCCAGGCGTGTGTCTCCACTGACAGACAAGGAAGGCACTTGACCTGGTTAAACAGCACGGACTTGTGTATGATTGGCTTATACAGATGATCGATCTGCAGTGCTGGAGAGCTTGAGAAAGAGAGATGAGTGTGTGACGAGAGTCTTTGCAAAACATTTCGAGGGCATGAGGAACTGATCTGGTCCTAAAGCAGAGAGGTGTTCCTAACTAGAAATCAACAAAGCAGGTTTGAAAAAGGACGAACAGCGAAAATTCAGGCACAAAATCAGACCGCTGTGCACTAACTGGCTGAGCCGGGAAGAGGGGCCCACACCATAGCAAAGAGGAAGGGAGGCTAGGATAAAGAGAGACCAGGTGACAGCCAGGCTTTGGATCTGCAGAAGGTCAGGCCCTGTCCACCATCAGTTACGCAGATCCTCTCTCGGCTCCTTGGCTACTACTCCATAGTTCCATGTTTCCACTTAGCTTTAACCATTAGACAACACAGCCAATCCCAGATTGTGGTGGTTGATTGTGACCGCCAACTTGATTGGATGAAGAAGTGCCTATCTGGAAGAAGATGGAGATTAGCAAAGCATACTTCAGGGTATGTCCGTGGCTCACTGATTGGGAAGGTCCTGCCCTGAGTTTGAGAAGCACCATCCCATACACTGAGGACCACAGTAGAAAGGAAAGAGGGGAGAGAGAGCCAGTAAGGACAGATGTTTCCCTGCTGCCTCTTCGCTGCTATGAGGTGAGGGGCCTCTGTGCGGCATGTCTAGTCAGATGTTGTCTAGTCTCTAATAGAGCAAATCCAATCATATTCGATGTAGCACATATTCAACAAATATCTTTTCAATTAAAACTGCATTAAATTTATCTAATGCTGTGGGTTGGGTCATCAAAATATCAACAAATACTTACTGATCATTTGGTTAAAAGGCTAACTGAGGTTTACAGGTAATGAGTCCTTAAACACATACCTCAGGGAGACTGATCACCCATCCTCCATGTCCATAATACTGATCACGCTATGAGGGTTATAGAGGCAACAAGCCAAGACAGTGTCTACGAATCACAGAAACTAAGGAAATTTTATTGTTGTGTAGACTTATTATGGTTTCATGAGCACTGAGTGTAGTTCAGTTAAATCACACACAAAGATAAATTTACCTTGCGTTGCCAGACATTTACCTGTATCATTGTTCAGAAGTCATCAAGTATTTCTTTTTTTTATTTTATTATTTTATGTGTATGGGTGCTTTGCCTGCATGCATGTCTGTGCAACATGTTTGTGAAGTGCCATGCAGACCACAGAGGGCATTGGTTTTCCTGGAACTAAAATTACAGGTGGTTGTGAGCTGACACATGGGTGCTGGGAATTGAACCCTGGTCTTCTGGAAGAACAACTAGTGCTCTTAACCTCCAAACCCTCTCTCCAACCACAGCTATCAGATCTTGTTGAAAATAGAAACGTAGAGGATGGACCCAGCTGTGCCCATCCAGAATTCCTAATGAATTCTGAAAACTCCTATTGTCCCTTCCATTTATCACACCCACTCAGCACCGCTGGAGCTGCCCACTTTGAGTCAAAGGATACAGTTCCATTAGTCGACGCAAACAGAGTCCCTACTCAAAGATGAGTTAGAGCAGGAATTATACTCACAGAGAACTCATCTATAGTCCCCATATGAAGACTGGTACCTTTGCTAGTCTCACCCAAACATGGCAATCAGTACACACATATCCTTAGGGATATGTTCTCGCTAAGCCAACTACACTACATGGCTTTGTTTTAACAGGTCAGAGTATACCTAAGAGAAAACTCTGGATAATGTGTTTTTAAATTTTTCCTTTCATCTTGGCATCACTAAATGATTGGGAGTGCTCTCCATTAAGTTCCTTAATGACAATATCCTTTTCTCTTACAAATGCCTTTGAAGTCTCCTACTGCCTATTGCAAGTGTTTGGATACTCCCCAGCAAGAGTGGGCAGAGGGCCAACACAAGCCACCAGGTGCCAATATGACACCTGACAAATGAGCCACACGACTGGAAAAGGGTGGGCCCATCCTCAGGCCACGGCTTCATTTCCTCTCGTTTTCCCACCAACAGGAAGTCGTTGTTGGAATGGGGGGAACAGTTTTCCTTAAGGACCCAGATGACCAAAGATCTGAACTAGTTAACTCCTTGCTACCAAACAGCCGGGAGGTGGCTTCAGAGGAGCCAAAGCTTGGTCTGCAGTCACTTTGTCCTGCTGACTCCTGGATTCAAGGATGCTGCAATTAATTTAGCACCCAGAGCTCGTGGGGCAGATGGGGTACCTTGGATGCCTCAGGACAGTTGATGCGGGAAGCCGATCTACTGTAGCCCTTGTACAAATCCAGAGAATCTGAAGTTTGAAAGGCCCTGACAAGCAAGGCTGGAACCACAGTGTCAGAGCAGAACCTACTGACTGAGAGAATCTCATCAGAATTAACTGAGATTCTAAAACAAACAAGCAACCAGACCACATCCACAAGGGCTTGCTGCAGCTAAATGCCCTAAAATACCTCCTAAAGAAGTCACTTGGCTTGATTAGGGTTTAATTGAGCATAGTAAAAGGAAGGTTTTCCAGCAGATAAGAATATGTATTTACTCCTGTCTCAATGCTACCTCAAGAGATAGCCACTGTGCCATACATCTGCAACATACATAAATTATTAAAATTCATTTTATATGCACATACCCTTCAAAAACTATTACCCCAAAGAGGATATGAAGTTGGGAGGAGGTGGATTGAGGTGGGAGGGTGGATCCAGGAGGTGGGAGGGTAAACCCAGGAGGAGTTGAGGAGGATGAGGAGGTGGATATGGTCAAAATGCATTGTATTTTGTATGGAATTCTCAGATAATTGTTTAAAATACTATAATTTTTTAAAATTTAAACTATTATGAAAATTATATAATGTGGAGTATTCTAGAACTTTCCTTTTTTTCTAGCAACACAAATGATGTCTGTCCTTGGTAGTCTAGATACAGTATCTTCAGTAACTGATATATCCAACCAACTCCTGGAGGTAGAAATGGCAGCCCTTTCCTTTACCATTAACATGGTTAAACCAACAATTCAGATGTCCCCTAGTCACATACATTTCTTCTGAGAATTGCTCATTTTATGTGTTTTGCTCATTTGTCTACATACTTTGTGTGCACTCTTTCAATAACAATTCTGAACCCTTTTCTGAAGTGTGTAATTCAAACCTTTTTTCTCAACTTGTCAATTCTTTTAATTTTGTGTTGATCATTTCTATGTCTATGACATCATGTCTGTCCTTGTTGACCTCTGGCTCGGCCATGTTGCTTACAAAGAACTTCTAACTCAAGATTACATTTTTAGAGGTTTATGCAGTTTCTTATTGTACTTACATAGCTCTGAGTTTTATGTTTAGAGTTTTGTCCCATCTGGAATTTACTTCTGTGTATAGTTTGAGTCCAGACGGAGAAATACTTGTCCTGGCAGTACACGCAGAACAGTCTACTATGGAGCTTCCGATCAGAAATGCCTCCACACTCACCATGACATTCTTCTGCAGTCCTGAGTCTGCTGCTGGACTCTGATCTTGGTTAACTGATTTCTTCACCACTTGCTGTAGGCATTGTATTGTTTAAGATGTGCAGTTTGCTTTGACAACGATTAGGCTGTGTCTGGGCTTGTGCAAAAGAAAAAGATTTTTATTGCTCTTTCATGGGTCTCTCTTTCATATGAACTTTGTAATGGGCTGATCCAGTTCACCAAATGTCTTGTTGGAAATGGGGTGGCATTTCAGTTTATGGGAAAGCCAAATGAGATTTTTATATCTTATAGGCATCTGATTAAAGCAGAATTCACATTTCATAAAATATAGTAGCATATATATAAATACAGTTATAGTTATAGTTATGCTTTATTAATTCACTTGAGTGACCATGGAGTTCCTATCACCAAACGGAAATCTCTAGCATAACTCCTACATGCAGGGCTCAGGAAACATCGCAGAAGAGAGGGAGAAAGACTGTAGCAGCCAGAGGCTAAAAGAACTTCTCAAAATTGGTCTTCTGAGCACGACCAGGATACTGCACCTAGGAGCTCCCAACAATATGGCTGCCTATGTAAGACCACACTAATACACAGACCAACATGGATAAGGCATCCATTTTAGAATGATCTAAAATTCTTAGTTCCACCCTTGGTTGAAGAGCTACTGAGAGGGAGAGTTGGTTTTCTTCAGGGACAAAGCCCCTGTTAGGTCACCCAAGACTAATTATATATTGGCAATATTAATTGGACTCAATAGGCTCTGTATGTGTGTGTGTGTGTGTGTGTGTGTGTGTGTGTGTGTGTGTGTGTGTGTGTGTGATCATAGAAGGTGATGACATGAGTTTAGAGGGGGATATGGAGGAGAAGGGACACTGGAAGAGTTGGAGTGTGGAGCAGGAGGTGTAGAGGTGATGTAAACACAGTACACTCACATATAAAATCTCAAAAAATAATAAATAATAATAAATGAACCAGGCATGATAGTTCATGCCTTTAATCTCAGAACTCAGGAGGCAGAGGCAGGCAGCTCTCTCTGAGTTTGAGGCTAGCCGGGTCTACATAGTGAGACCCTTCCTCAAAAAAAAATAAATATTTTTAAAGTAATGATAATCACAGAGTATCCTGCCATTATTCTTGGTATATCATGTAGTGTCTCTTAGGGAGCAAATGGAAAGTGTTCCTTTGATGAGCTCCTCACTCAGACAAACAGCCTGTTCTGTGGTGTGCATGTCGAAGGGTTAAGGATGGACACAGCCTGGCCCTGGCTCTCAGAGGCTTCAAACCTAGTGAAGAATACAAAGCACACATGTAAGCACACAAAGCACGTTGATAGACAAGTGTTGGGATCATATAGCTAATATTAAGAGTCAAATGAGTTGCTGTAAGCAACAAAAGCCCTAAGCATTCAAGGTCAGGAGATTCAAGGGAGAGCCACAGGCATTCTTTCTTATTTTACAGAAAGGACACAGAAGCCCAGAAAGGCTAAGTCTGGGACTGAGCAGCCACAGAAGGCACGGGTGAACATTCTGTTCACAGCACCCAGCTGCTTCTCCTTCACACAATCCACTTGTCAACCATTTTACAGTGATCTAAAAGTCTTAATTAATCTGTGCAGTGAGAGGCCTTTAGAGAACTCACATTTATAATTTTCAGTACTCACTAATGTGTCCCCCAAATCAGTTAAAACTGAAAAAAACCACAATCGAATGGCTCGACTACATATATCTGTTTTGATCTCTGTGACATCAAATGCCAGGTGCTAAAGACGCAACACTCTTCAGTCAATGGTTTTGACAGGAAAACACATTGTGCCTGACTCAGTGGTCACATGGAAGAGACCTTTTTGTCCCTTCAGGTGATTCATTCCCTTGTCACATTTCAGAGACCCCAAGTTAAAATAAAACACCCTAAGACCCCCAGGAGCCTACACCCCTGTGGAGAAGAGATTTCTGAGGCCCAGCATCAAATCGCCTTTGATTTTTCCCTTGAGTTTATTTCTGTCACCGTGAGCAGGTAACACATTTCAGCTTTTAAGCCATGAAGTGATCTTTCTTTTTTAGAAAAAAAAATAGCTCTCAAAGCTTTAATCTTATATTTCCATTCGTATTGAGTTAAATGTTGTAAAACTATCAACTCTGTCAAAACCTGGCAAAGAGAGAACAAGACACCATACAATCTTAATGTCCAAACTGACTGGTGATTATCAGGGATTAAATGTGCAGGAATTCCAAATCTTTTTTGATTTGAGATGTCTAGATAACTTTTGTTTTTCCATAATTGTATGAGGTTTCTACATAGTATTTAAGAATCAATTATATTGCAATTGATGTAATTAACTCTAATAATCCATTAAAAGTCGGTAGGAGGGCTATTCAAGTCAACAGAAAAGAAGGAGTGGATTATGAAGGTGTTATTAACCTATACAGAATTTTACCAGACATTTTCTTTTCTTACATAATAAATACACAGTGTTAGGAAGGCTGTCATTATAATTTGGTATGAACAATAGTCCATCATTTCTTTTCCTATGCAACCCTTAACTAATTCCATGCACCATGCACAAGTAAAATGAAGCCCTTCCTAATCAGGGTGCAGTCGTATCAATCATCTATTACTCCACGTTGAACGATGGGGCCCCTGCTCAGCTAAGTGGAAGAGAAGTGTGGCCCAGCAGAAATGTCAGGCTCACCTTCTCTTTGAATTGACAACTTTCTGTTTCTGATGCCTGTCTGCATTTAGTGAGCAATCGAAGAGTAAGTTTGAGAAAAGAGAAAGCCCAGCTTACACTTAGGAGCGCTAAGGAGCTCTCTCCTTGCTGGGAGAGCGAGGCTGAGCATCCTCTTGAACACTGGGTCAGCTGTGCAGCCCAAGCAAGTCCCACGACCCATTCCCGGAGCCTCCAACTCTTGCACCCTCCCAAATCAAGGGGTTCATTTTGTTCTAGCTATAAACCAGACATTCACCACAAACAGCCAACCTCAGCAGATCTTGGCATCACCGGGTCTCCAGAGCACAGGATGTGTTTTAAGGCCACAGCATGAGTCCCTCCAGTTTCCATTATTCCTGGTAAAACTTGATGGAAAGAAGTCAGGAGTTCAGGCTTTTAAAATATAGGTCACAGCTGAGCCTGGTGGTGTAGCAGTCTCAGAGACTCAGGAGGCTGAGGCAGGAGGGTAGCCAGTTCTTCCCACACTACAGAACAATTCTAAGGCCAGCTTGGGTTTGTAACTTAGCAAGATCCTATCTCAAAATTTAAGAAGATAAAATATGGAGCTTAAGATGTAGCTAATTGCTAGAACAACTGTCTAACAAGTGCGAGGCCGTAGGTTCAATCCCCAGGACCTCAAAAACAATTAACTTATTAATTAATCACAGGCCAACAAGCAGACTGTCCTCCTCTGAATGGATTCTTACCATCAGCCATTTCCCATGGGGACCTTTTCAGCTTGAAAATGAACAAAAACGTTGTTCTAAATTTCCTATATCTGCATGAAAGAACAAGTTGTTTGTGATCTCAGCCACGTTACCGATCATCAACTTTCCTAGGAACACAGATTGCTATGGCTTCAGCTAGCTTTGTGTAGGCGTCACAAAGGGCAGTTGTGCCTGGCGAAGATGCAGAGCCACGGGGCATATGGTAGAGAGGATCCTGCACCTGGACAGGAGTGTGGGGGGATGCAGTGTAGGAGCCAAGGACCATCATTCCTTTGTAAGCTGGATGGGGAAAGACCCCGAATCAGAGCCCTGGCTTCAGTGAATTGCATTCACTTAGAATTAAATCAAAGAGAGATGTGGAACAAGCTCTGTAAATAACAAAGCCCTTCACAGAGCCCAGTGTTTGTTTGCACGAGTAGCACTGACCGAAGTCACAAAGTTTTCAAAGTCAGGAAAAAGGGATAAAATGCAGTTCCTCAAACCCTGTGTGTGTGGAGCCGTCTGGGGAGTTATTTCAAACCACCCTACCCGTTTCTTGGGTGACTATGATCGGAACTCCAGGCTGGGAGACACTTGGATAAGGGTTTGCCTGGAAATAGATTCCCATCCATTCATCAGATATTTGAAACACTCAGAAGCCTCAGAGGATAGAAACAATTACAAGATACGGCTCAGATGTTGAGCAACTTGAGTGCTACGTGCAGAGAGAAGATAAAATGAGAGCTGTGTGCCGAAGCAGGACCCACAGCCCACAGTCACAATCTTTCTGGTGTCCCTTTGGAGCTAGAAGCCAGACAAGACTTCACTCTCCACAGAGAGAAACTCTGGTTCCTATTACTTTGAATTAAAGTGCCTGCATGAGTGATGAGTGCCTCTATTCCCAAAGGGTGAGCCTCATGCCTGGGCCCTGAGGACCAATGTGGGTCATCGGAGTCTGGGTCAGGCATCAGGAGAGAGGGTAGACTCTGTTCCCATCTGAGAAAAATAAGCATCTTAGAGAGTTCAGCTCAGATCTGGAAGTAACGAAGACCCCTTTTCATTCCAGAGAGCATCTGGTTTATGCGGCACCCAAGAAGCCTGAAGGAGACAACTCCAGATGTGGGCAGCTGTGTGAGAAGAATAGGAGACTTAGCCTCTGAAGGTTTCACTTTGAGTCTCCTCCTCAAGAGCCCATCTGGAGTCACAGTAGTGTCTGGTAGCAGGTGGAGAATGCCACTTCCCTTTTTTTCTGAAAGTCCACTGTCCCTTTGTACGGATCCCAAGAACACCGACCAAAGAGGCCTGGTCCAAGAGTCAGGAGGCCTGGCTTGTCATTCTGCCCCTACCAGTAATGAGCTACAAAACCTTGTCTGTTTCTGTGTCACATCCGTTCCCAAAGAGGAACACTCAGGAGACTGTCATCCTACCTAGCTACTTCACAGGGTTGACATGAGGGCTACATAAAAACCTTTGAAAAGGTAGAAAAGTATCTCTGAAATCAAGAAATGAATGTGACACCTCTGAGTAAAATGTTGACCTCCAGATGATGCGATCTGATCAGGAGCCTTGTCCCCCAGTTCACCAGAGAACATTCATTCTATCTGCTGCTTTGCTTTGAAAACGTGGGCCGGTCTCCTGATAAGTTACCACCACTGTGTCCTTTGCAGATAAAGACTTGTAGAGGAGGTTGCTGTGCCTGCTGGATCCCCTCTGGCTTTGGCAGATGTGAACTCTCTCTCCAGGCCTACAGAAGCTAAAAATGCTGTTGCTTTGCCCAGCGATCTCTTGTCCCCCAAGCCTCAGCCTGCTCGCACAGATCTGGAGGTACCCAAGTCATCTGACCCCAACCCCATTCATGTGACATCTTTGTTTGCTGCTAAATTCACTTGTGAGGGGAAAAAAATACCTCAACCAGGAAATGGACCTTGTATAGCTGTTTCATCCTCCCCTCACGTGGTGCTGGAATATCGCTTTAAAGAACATTCTTGCGGCGTTTCCAGGTCTCTCCCTTTAGTCCTGCCACGGGAGGAGCTGGTCCGAGGGGAAACTGCTCCCCAGCAGAGCCATTCTTCAAAGGGACTTCTTCAGGCAGGAAGAGGGAATGTCTGATATCGTGGCTGAATAAACAGACTCATCAAGCTCAGAGCCAGTTTGGAAAGCCAGGCCCCCTGAGTCCGCAGTCAGCCAGCCCTGCACCGCGCATTGCTTCAGCTCTATCTGTAATGTCCTCCCCGCTCTCTCTCTCTCTCTTCTCTCCCTCTCTATGGTCTTCTTCACCACACACCTTAGCATAGCTGAGTGTGGAATTATTGTTTTCTTCACTATTCTTACGCTACCCTGAAATAACAGGTTCTGCACATCTCAAAGCCCATGATGTCACCTGATGCAGATCACAGTGTCTTGCAATGTCTACCACAGCACACAATATTTTAATCTTCTCCCATGACTGTAAAGGGAGAATAGCCTGGTACAGTGATGTACACCCAAGATTCATGTTCTAAGGACACTGAAGCAGAAGGACCACCAAGAGGTCAAAGCCATCCTATGCTACTTAGTGACTTCTAAGCCAGCTTGACTATATAGGCAGACTCTTAAAACTAAGCAGATTTTATAGGTGGCTCATAACACACAGTGTGCCAGCCCTGGGAAGGTCATTGATAGAATCCTAAGCTTTACAGGATTCCAAAGAATTCATTTTCAGACACAAACAACAAAATCTACAAATCCACACACTCAGAAAGATAATTGTCTCCTCTGTCCCTTGAAATGGTTCGACGTCTTACAATCTATCGTAGAATTACTCAAACGTAACTAACCTAAACCTTTTATAATCAGTTTTTCCATTGACAAGCTGCTCATGAGCAAAATTCCAAGCCCCAGGTCACAGCAGGGCCTAGGCTTAGAGACCGGAATTTGTCTTTTCCGTACTGGAAAATTTGGGATTTTCTTTTAACGTTAAATAAGCACCAAAAGATGTTGTGGCTATTCAGAAAACCCGGATATTAACCCATTACTTTTGCCATGTGTACATCCATAAATACTTTTCTGGACACAAATGCTCCATGGATTTCCCATCTCAAAATTTCACTCCCATCAGAATGTGTTTCTATAATTCCAAAATTTATGCTTGCTCTAAATATCCCGATATTTATTTGTTATGTTCCCTTTGTGGGAAATATGCTGAAGGACATATTCTTGGGAGAGTTTAGAAAACTCTCCAGAACCTAAGTTTCAAATCAGAGTTCATTTCTTCACGTTAGTTCATTCCTTCCATACTGGCTATTGGTAGCTGTGTTGTCCTACCTCCTGCTTGGCCCCTTGCCCTATTCTAGCAGAAGTAACAGCCAAGGAGAAAGTCATATCCATAGCTGGATAATATGGGTGTCTGGGATCCAAAGCATTTTAAATTTTCTCCCCATAGTAGGCATTTAAATAATCATTCAGTCATCCCCCAGCTCCACCATCAACATTATTGCCATCTTCCTAAGTACCAACTAGGACAATGAATGGTGGCTCCTGGCTGTAGCCCCCTCAGAAAGGGGCACTGAAAAAGAAGGTTTGCTGTGAGTTCAAGACCAGCCTTGGCTAGAGTAAGACTGTCTCAAGTAAAATAAATTAAAAATAGAAACCTGAAAGTCTACTTGGGCTCCCTAGGATGATCAACATTTTCAGAGTGTTTATTAGTAGTATTTGGAAGTAAGTGTTACAGAGAAATCACAAGGATCATTCTGCTGTGTACCCTCTCACTAACCCAGACTAACAGCCAAGCATGCACAAATTAATATACGTACTTTACCATTTTATAAAGCTATGTTGTGTCTATTCTTGGAGAAAGAATAAAAAAAAAATCCTAACTCAGACACTCAAGTGCTGACTGACAAATTCCCAGATATTTAGAAGGTATCAACAAACAGATTTCTCATTTTTTAACTGATTTCTGTATAGTTGGCATCATCAATTGCCTGTCAAACTAAGAATAAAGGTCAGAGACTATTTTTATCAGTCACTCTCCGATGCACTCCTCTCTACCCAGCACGGAGCAGGCTCTCCTTGTGCAACCATGGACACAAACATCTCTTAGGCATGGAGAGAGGGACAAGGTGGGAGGCATCGGTTTTCACTCACCTTTGGCCAGGCTTTATTTGTTCTACAGATAAAAAAATAACTTTGGACTTCTTTATCCAACCAGTCACCTTGCATCAGCAGTAAACTCCCTCAAAACTTTCTGTTCCCGTCAGACCCTTGAGAAAACAAAACGAAAAAAATAAAAGCACGATTAAAATCTACTTTCTTCGGTCAACATCCTAGCATTGAGCAATTTCTTGACATCTAAAAGGGACTGTCCTGGAGTCTGACTGAGAGTGAACTCTTTATTGATCCCATGGCTGGGGCCAGGAACAACCAGAGAAAGAAAGTTGAGCTTGCAGAGGCTTGATCCAGGTCGCCTTCCACCCCTGCCCTCCACATCACCAGGGCCTCATCCACAGTTTCCTTTTGAAAGTAGGACTCTTTAGACATTTAAACCGTACACTTCTACCAACAACATGTTGAATTTATTTTAATTTACATATTACATATTTATTAACCTATTCTGAACATAGAGAACATAGGGACTACCCTCATTTGAACAGTACACCTGTGTCCAGGTGTTCGATATCACATGGAACCCATAAATATGGAGCATTATTGCATGCCAATCAAAAAGAACATGGATACCAAAATTTAAGGTGAAATTAAAATGAATACAAATGGGCTTAATGCCATCTTTCTCACACCAATAAATCACTTCGGACTTTCCATGAGGTGGAGACCTTATGTTTGGATCCATCACTTTTAAAATATGGATATCTATCACTCTCTCCTGTCAATCACCACTTTGTCCCCAGGAAAACCTGTGTTCATGGAAAGATCTGCTGTCTGTCATTATGGGTGTCTGTGAACAAGGACTTACTGTAACATTCACATTTTAAGTGCAAGTATAATTATGAGAAGAAAGCTTTACTTTATGTTAATATTAGAAGTGCCAAAAGTTTCAGGGTATTGGAACAACAATGGGTTGCCTACTGTCCCTGATCTCAGGCCTCCTCACCAGATGTGGCATGGCAGCCCCACACTCTGCAAATAGAAACATTTTAGGGACCACCCAATGACTAGAAGAGAAAAGGGAGGGCGACTCATGAGCTAAGCGGCTTCTGTGAGGTTAAGACCAGATTTCTACTCAAAGTTCACGTTCCTTTAAGAAATCAGAAGGGAGACAAGGCACTGACAGACACTGCAGAAGTCTTCACTGGCTCCTCCATGACAAATAAAGGCCTAGATGAACTTTCCCAGGTCTGCACGGCGCTTCCAGGATTCGGCAGCTCTACACTGAGGGATTAAAGAAAGACTCCACAGTACAAAAGGAAAAAGGGATCTTTTTATTTAATTTTTTCTCAAATAATGACAAGTGCTTGCATACTCAGTAATTTATGTCTGTCATGAATATAGGCAAAAACTTTCCCAGAGCATAAGATGAGCAATTATCTGATTTTCATCTTTGTGAACACTCGTTGGAGATCTTTTATAACAATACTGTTTCTTAGGCATACATGTAAATTCAATTCACCAAATCATTTCAAAACCATCTACTTGACGTTGACCCATAAAACAAAGGGAAGTAGAAAGAATGGATCAGGAATTGAGAGGCTTCTTCAGAAATATGTATGCATAGTTCTGTATGTATACATATCAATCACATACATGTCCTTATGTATACATTTGCATGCGAAGAGAAGTCCCTGCCACTGCCATTCATCTGGGCAAACCAGGTACCTTTGAAACACTATGAAGTGATATGCCACAGGCACTGAATGATACAACAGGACACACATAAGGACTGGAGAGATGGCCCAGCAGTTCCGAGCATGTACTGCTCTTACAGAGAATCAGGTCCCAGAGCTCACTGAAGGGGGATCACAACTGCCTAGAACTCCAGCTCCAGGGGGATCCCTTCATTCATGTACACATACCCACACACAGATACATACATGTCCATAACTGAAATAAAATAAATAGAGACTGAAGAGACGGCTCAGTGGTTAAGAAAATTTATTGTTCTTCTAGAGGACCCAGGTTTGATTTCTAGCACCCGCATGGTGGCTCACAACCCTCTGTAACTCCAGTTCCAAGGGGCCTGATGCCCTCTTCTGGTCTCTTCAAGTTTTAGCCATGCATGTGGTGCACATACATACATTCTTGCTCATAAAATACTCATACACACGAAATAAAATAAATAATGTTTTAAACAATTAAATATTTTTAAACAGCAAATGAGTGTGTGCTAGCAGAGTGAAGAATTGTATGTGATGAAAGTCAGATTATTGCAAATTTCCAGCAAGAAAAAAGATTTTTCAGATAAGCAAAGTTGTATTCAAAATGGAAGGACTTCTCATTGGCAAACCATATCCAGGTATACAGCATTCATGGATATGAGGAAGGAACTGGTCCTAAAGCACCAGCCATAAAGTTAAAGTTAGTGGATTCACAGACGACAGTTGCTGTGATGGATCAGAATTCAATCTTGCTTGAAACACTCTGGCAAACAAGGCAAATTATGTCGTTGTTGTCCACTTAGAACACCCCATATTGTGCTTTCATGCTACAGGAGACAACATGTGAGAAGGCACAGGATTGACATAGGTCCCAGGAATTCCCCTCTCCTGCACCTTTTCAGGCACTGACCTTTGTTTCTGAAATGTCAAGTCATCTCTTATGTCATCACGAGCCTGTTCTCCCAGCCCCTCAGAGTGCCACCATCGAATGGACATGAACAGTGCCAAAAGTGATAAGACCTGGGAATTGCTGAGTGCCACCAATCCTTCTGTCAACACAGCTGACCTGAAATCTCCTTTGACATGAAAGACCTTGATCACCTTCCTTTAATGGTGCAGAGGAGAAGCATGCTGAGACAAACTGTTCATCAGTTGCTCTCCCAAGCAGGATTCTCAGGTAGAAATAGATGCTGATTCTACCTCTCTTGACTGTCTGAACTCAACATCTCGGTCCACGATTGTCTCAAGTTGTTCCAAACAGCACAAGGACAGAAGTACTAGGGAGAATAGAAACTCAGTGGGGGCAAACTCTGACTTTTCAGCTTCTTCAGTATTCCCTATTATGAGTCAAAGAAGCTTGTTTGAACTCCCGTGTGTAGCAGGGATTTCACAGTCTGTCAAGGCACAGAACACCTGAGTGTTGCCCAAACTTAAAGGCTTTGTTATGGCTTGTGAATGAATCAGCACAGCAAGGTGAACATTGGGTGATGGGTCAGATACATACAGTTGTCTCCTACTTGTTATTGAGAAAGAAATGATCAGACGAGTTGTTTTGCCTGTTTTGTGAGCAAAAGTCTTGGTGTTGATAGTTACTGCTCAGCAGTTAGTTATGAAGACTGTCTGGTCAAACTCAAGCTGTTTTCATCTTCATGAGTGCCTATCTTGTGGGTAAAGCACTTCAGTTCTGAACATGGCACCTGCCACACAAGGGACACCTGTGATTGCTTCTCATTAAGATGATCGTGTCAAGTATTTCTTTCTTTCAACACACAAACCATTCCCCTGTGTTTAGGTAGAATCTATTTCTCTAAGCCTCGGAATACGGTTTCACCAGTGTAATCCTTCACACATGGAAGATGGAAGAAATGATTGCATGGCTTTCAAGGAGATACTTTAAATCTTTGCAGCATCCACTCAAATGTCTTAGGACATTGGCTCTAGAGGAAGCTGGTCACAATGTAAGAAATCTGATGACCCAAAGACCACCAAATTATAAGGAAACTTAAGCTAACCATGTGGACAGAGTCCTGATTAGCCCAAGGACAAAAATACAGATGAAGAAATACTCAGGTTGCTCATCTAGCCTCAGCCACCATCTAACTACGAACACTTGAGACTCCAAGTAAAAGTTGTCCAACTGAACACTGAGTAATGCAACACACTCTCTTACTGTTGCTACACTTAGAATACTTTATCAACAGCAATGCTGGGTAGCTGAAAGTGATTTCTATATTTATTAAATAAGTACACAGGCTGGTAAAAAAACAGGCCACTTAGAAAAAAGGATTACTGAGCATATCTAATGAAATCCATCAAATACATTATTTAGGGGACGTCAACAGTGGTAAAGACCATTTGGAAATTGGACAGCTTTGTGGATAATTGTGGCCAAGAGGAAATCTGCTATGGAGAAAGTAACTTTTTTTTTTTGGAGAGTGGAATTTTCCAAACTCACCAACCATCTCAACAGGATTATTAGCTGATTGCTCAATGCTCTGCTCTCCTTTACACAAAGCAAACTCATGACTGTTTCAGCCATGATTCTAGGTACAAAGTAGACAAAACAGATCACACCAAGGAAAAGCATCAATAAGCAAAGGAAATAGGTTCCATGGAGCTCAGCCTGCGCGTTTATTTTGTAAAACAGACTGTGGTCCAGGTAGCACTGTAAAACAACCAAATATAGCCAGAGATAAGCGTGGGCGGGGGTGGAAAATAGAGGCTAAATGCCGTGCAAAGGCAGCTGTGACATCATAACAGCCCCCAAGATTGTGCTGATATGGCCACCCCTTTATTATGACAAGCTTAATTATGACAGGATCCATATCTATCCTGTCTTTGATGGTTGTAAATAAGTCTGAGTAATTTCACCATCACTCTTACCAGAGACACAGTAGTTTCAGCCTTTGGGGGTAGCCAAGAGAATAGATGCTGAGAGGATGGATTGAATCCTTGTGCCTTGCAAGGTGAAACAAAACCAGAGCCTGCCCCCCTTTCCTGACTATCAGTTTTTTATGATTGTGTAGGTCTTCTTGGTACTCAAATATCACACCCCTCACTTACTGAATGCTCTCCACTATATCCTAATCTAAACCCACAAAGCCATGATGCCCAAAGAGGAATTCCATCTCTTCCTAGAGTGCACACGATGGTGTTCAGAATTAGCTGAACAAAATATTGACCCCTTTTGACCAACTTCATACACAGCTTAATGACACAGTTTAAAACAAACAAAAAATACGGTTGACAGTTTCTATGGATCCGGTAAGGCAGTGTCTACAAACCCTTCATTCTTTGTCTGTGTGTGCAGACAGAACCCAGGACTCAGGGTCATCCTCACTATGAGCAGGGTAAGGAGGAAAGTGTCTTTTGCTGAGATCTAATGTACACGCCCAGGGACCACTTTCTTGGCTTCTTTTGATTCTACTATGTTAATGAAACCAATTCAAAACAATTTATTGGGTGACATGGGGATAACAGCTTCATTAAGATTTGTTCTTGAAAAGTTTTCAAGAAAATGTGAGTTATGGGGGGCTAGCCAGTTGGACGTCTTACCAGAAGGACCAAGAGCAATGATGTTGGACCCTCTTTGTTGAGAGACAATAAGTATCTTCAGCACTTTTCTCAAATCCTCCTGGACTAGAAGATTACTTCAGGGGTTTAGAGCACTGTTGATAATCCAGAGGACTGGAGTTTGATTCCCACATCCACAAGGCAGCTCACAAGTATACATAATTCCAGTCCCAGGAGATCTAACACCCTCTTCAGGCCTCTTCGGGCACTGCATGCCCATGGTACATGGACATACATTCTTACACATAAAATGGGAATAAACAAAATCTCAAATATTTTATTAAAATTTTTTAAAAAATAAACTAAATTCCTCCCATGCTTCAAGGCCTGAGAGTCTAGGAACTACATTTCCCAGGTTCCCTTGTCAGTAAGATTCTTGGAGTGATTTGCTATTGAAATCACCGGAAGGTGAAAAGACAGGAAAAAGAGACATTTTTTTCTCAGTAGCCACAGGTAGGTGCTCATGTGCATAGTCAGAGGACAGATGGCGGATTGTATGTCACTTCTATGCAGCCAGTTGAGATCATCAGTGCCCATGTGTGTAGCTTCCTTGATCTCTTCCTCCCAACCTTCCCAATAGTCCTGTTCACCTTCTAATTCTGTATATGGTAGCCTTTCCTCAGGAGAATATTCCTGGTAGGTAAGTCAGAACAGAACTGGGTAGGTATGGTTTCAATAACAAATAACTCCTGTGATGTCTAGTCTTAACTGCCAACTTGGTACAGCCTAGAATTACCTGAAAAATCTTTATGAATTTTTAAAAAATTTTTGATTTATTTAAGTGGTTTGCCAGTACATGTGTATGTGTATCATATGTGTGCCTGCCTTCAGAGGTCAGAAAACAGTGTCAGATCCCCAGGAACTGGAGTTATGGTGTGAGTCACCACATGTGTGTGCTGGGAAGCAAACTGAATCCAGATCCTCTGCAAGAGCAGCAAGGGCTTTTAACTGCAAAGCTATCTCTCCAAACTCTGGGAAAGAGAGTCTTAAGGAGAAAATACCTAGATCAGATTGGCCTGTGGGTACAGCTGTGAGAGTATTGTCTTGTTGATTGATGTAGGAAGACCCAGCCCCTTGTGAGCAGCACCATTCCCTAGGCAGGGGTCATAAGCAGCATGGAGGGAAGATAGCTAGCTGAGAGCAGGGATGCATACATTTGATTCTCTCTCTGCTGTTACCTTTGGACATGATGTGAAGCCAAGTTCTTGTCTTGGCTTCTCATCTTGGACTGTAACCTGAAATAGCACGTGAAATATACCTCTTTCTCCCTTAAGTCGCTTGTCAGAATATTTTATCACAGCCACGGAGATGAAACCAGGACAACCCCTAAACTCCACATAATATAACAAAACGAAGTTCCCTGTCCAGGATGCAGGCTGAGCGGTTTCCGTCTTAAAGTTAGACCATCTAGTTCCATTGTATCCTCATTCCTTCAAGATCCTCATGGAAGAGGCAGGGGGAATATAAGAAAATCACTCACATGCCCACATGCTCCTAACTCCCTAGCATGGTACTCCTATTTCCCTGACAAAGGATTGGTCTCACGGCCTGAATTACCAGGGAGGGTGGGACTGTGGTCTTCCTCTGTCTGTGTATAGAGAGCAGAGATGGAATGGTAGCCATCATGTTGTGTCAGACTTTTATCTTCTGACTGTGACCACTGTTGTTAGTGCCCAATGCTGTGTCCTGTGACAAAACTCTAAACTATGTGGTGTTGGCCTTGTATTCAAGACAAGCTGTTGGAAAAAGACTTATTAGCTCAGACTGCTGGAGACCTATTATCAGGTGGTAGAAAAGTACCCAGCAAGACTTCACATTTATCACCTTGAAAATTCAGTCATGTGATATAAACTTGTAAGCAAAAAACACCCTGTGCATGCCATGTCTGAGCAATGCAAAAGAAGAACAAGAGAATCCTAGAAACTAACTAACTAGTTTCTAAGAAAAGATTTTAAAAAAGAAGAAGATGTAGCTAGAGTTTTCCTGCCTGGCCCACAGTCAGGACAAATCTCTCTCACCTGCCAGTCCCACAGCCGCTCAAACCCGATCAAGTAAACACAGAGACTTATATTGGTTACAAACTGTATGGCCGTGGCAGGCTTCTTGCTAACTGTTCTTACAGCTTAAATTAATCCATTTCCATTCATCTATACCTTGCCACATGGCTCGTGGCTTACCGGCATCTTCACATGCTGTTTCTCATCGTGGCGGCTGGCAGTGTCTCTCTGACTCAGCCTTCCACTTCCCAGCTTTATTCTCCTCCTTGTCCCGCCTACACTTCCTGCCTAGCCAATGGCCAATCAGTGTTTTATTTATTGACTAATTAGCAACACATTTGCCATACAGAACAAGAACACAGCAAGAAGACAGGAAAAGAAAAGAAAACAGTTGCTTCTAGATCTCCCTGCTGATACCAATATCTGCATTAGTCAGTGCATGTCATACTTGATATAGTAACAAGCAATCCCCAAGATCTCAGAAAACATCTACTGGAGCTCTTCCTCTGAGCAGAGATTGGGGGATGCTTATTTCTTCCACACATAGTTCTGCATCATTTGGGGGGCACCCAGGTTATCCTGGCATTATCTACTCAGAAGACAAAGGGGTTGGGAAATAGGCAGTTCCTGGCTGAGTAATTGATCCACAGAAGCAAGCCAACATGTGGAAAGGAAGGATCAGTCCTCACTGATCAGTTAGCAATCTTCCTTATGCTACTCAGGTTCTTGATTTCCTGTGTTCTTGCTATGACATTTCTTTTCCCGTCACAGCACAGCTTCCTTCTGCTCTCAGCACCTCTCCTCATCTTTCCTACGTGTTTTGTCTCCTACTAGATCTCACTGTGGTGCTTGAGTGAGAATGGCCCTCATAGGCTCACACATTTGAAAGCTTGGGCTACAGTTGGTGGAACTGCGTGGGAAGGATTAGAAGGTGTGGCCTTGTTGAAGGAGGTGTGACACTGGAGGCTGGCTTTGAGGTTATCGTTCTCTCTCTCTGCTTCACACACATGGGTCAGATGTAAGCTCTGAGCTACTACTCCAGAGCTATGCCTGTCTGCCTGTCTGCCTCCATGCTTTCCACCATGATGGCCATAGACTCACCCTCTAGAACTACAAGCCTCACATTAGATGCTTTCTTCTACTAGTTGCCTAGGCCATGGTGGTTTGTCACTGCAATAGCAAGTAAATAAGACACTCAGTTTTGTTCTTCACAATAATTAATCACACCATTCCACTCTCCTCTCTCGACAATTTCTAAGCCTGAGGTTAAGACAAGAAGATGGGGTTGTCACTTTGTCCAGAGCCAGAGAGGGGGCCATTGCAGCCACTTTGCTCTCAACTCAAAAACCATCTTATTCTCACTGTCGTGATGGACAGTGGAAGGGCAAACCACATGAGATACAGCAAATAAACTTCTTGGAAGGCTGTGGTTGTGCTTCTTCTGAAAAAAAACTTCTGAATGTTTTATTCTCCAATTTCTTTGAATTCATTCTGGATCTTGAGTGTTTCAAGAGTAGAGTCGTTTCTTCCGTATCTGATTCTTCACTGGGCAGTGTTTGCTGGATGAGAATAGTGAAAAGGTTGAGACCATTTCCTGGGGTTCATTAACACAGTGGTACTGTTCAGAGCCCTGCTTCGCCCATTAATAGAACGCCTATCCCTTTTTAGTATGGGGGGAAAAATAAAAATTCTTTTTAAAAATTTATTTTTTATGTGTGAGTGTTTCGTCTGCATGTATGTCTGAGCACCACATGTGTGCCTAGTGTCCACAGCAGTTAGAAGAGTGAGTCAGATTCCCTGGACTTGGAGTTATACTGGTTGTGAGTTGTCCTGTGGGTGCTGAGTTCCAAACCAGGTCCTCTGCAAGAGCATCATATGCTCTTAACCACTGAATCATCACTTTGGTCCCTAAAAATTCATTTCTAAAAGTATCAACTTTGTTTTCTTGCATGCCAATGTCACATTCTTCTATGAAAGGTCACCAACATAAGTGACCACCTCTTCCCATAACCTGCCTCATTCTCCAGTTATAGCTTGGGATAAGGACAGAAGGAAAGGGGCTCAAGTCCAGTCCCAATGGTCTCCATCCTTTCTGGTGATTGATTTCACATCCGTCTGCCACACAGCCCCACAATCCCTCCTCTGCAGATCGGCATCCAGGTAAACCAGAGTTCCAGTGAGATGCCTGGGCTCCCAGGTTCACTGCAGAGTGACTGACAGCAGCCAGGACGTGAGCATCTTAGCTGTTCATCAGTAGCTAAAGGGATGAAGAACTAATGGCTGGAGAGGTAGCTCAGGGGTTAAAGGCACTGGCTGTCCCTCCAGAACCCAACACCCACATGGAAGCTCACAACTGCTATACAACTCCAGTTCCAGGGGATCTAATGCCCTTTCTGGCTTCCAGCGGCACTGCACACACTCACATAACACAGGCAAGACACCGATACACAAAAAATAAAAAATAAATATTTTTTAATAATCATGCCGCATGTGTCACGCCATACATGTGTATAGCTTGATTTGTACCACACTATTTCTATAAAAGTTGTGTGAAATTAGCATAATGGGGGGAGTTTAGTGTAGAAAATGAAAAAATTATGAATCCTCATGGTTTTAATAGGAACAATAACAATTGCTAACATTCCTTGAGCACTCACTATACGGCAGGAGCTGTTCTAAGACTTTCGTGTGTGTCTACTCAGCCACCCTCGGAGCTATCTTATCAGCACCCTTACTTATTTAGGTATTTATTTTTGCAGATGATGAAAATAATGACTTGAGTTGCAGTAACATGAAACTAGCAACTGGTGGGATAAGAAATTATTGAAAATAAGAACATTATAGACCCATTTGTCATCCACAGGATTCAGAATTAGAGAGTCAGCCCCCAAGCTCACAGTCTGAGATTCACCTGCACAAAGAAGACTCTGGAACCCCTGGCCTCCTTTCTCAGTCAAAATGTCAGTGCTTTGGATGACACCCTGCACACCCTTAGGTTGGTCCCTCAGCCATGCCAAGGCCAGGGGAGTCTGGTCCAAGCTCTTCTGTTCTGTTGAAAGTGGAGGATGCTCCCTTCTGAAATAAGTACAAAGAGCTAGCACATTTAACCAGTTTATGCAAAACACAAAGCAGGAACTGCCATCTGGAGGAACACACCAACGCCATGAGCCATCAGGCCCCTTTCAAGACTTTGGCATCTAAAAATCAACATTTTTTAAGGTCTGGAGGGTCCACATGACTCCCAGACTCATTGTGTATAATTCTGCACCCTCCCTTCTGTTGCTGGCCATCCACTCTTCTGTCAGATATTTCCTCCAGCTTTAAAAAATAGGTGGATGATGGATGGGTAGGTTATGGGCTGATGGTTAGATGACAGATAAACCCATTAATCAATAGATAGATGATAAATACATAGGCAATAGACAAATTTTACATCTTCTCAGTAGTACAAAGATTTCTAAGAGATGACCTGAATATTAAAATTTTCTTTGAAAGACAATTAAAAAAATAAATTCTTCGGTGAGGTATGTCAACACATGCCTACAAATCTCAACATTCAGGACCCCTTCAGGAGGATTCTGAGTTCAAGGCCACTCTGATCTCCATAACAAGTTCATGGCCAACTCCATTACATGGTAAAACACACACAGAGAGAGAGAGAGAGAGAGAGAGAGAGAGAGAGAGAGAGAGAGATAAAAACTTCTTTATAATGACCTTTCTATTAGAGCACACACACACGCACACACACACACACACACACACACACACACACACACACACACACACACACTGGCATATAAATAATGGAATAGCGGTCTGTCCATGCCATGGCATATATGTGGATATCAGAGGACAACCTTTGGGTGGTGGTTCTCACATGTCCACCTTATTTGAGACAGGGTCTCTTCTACACCGTGTACCCCAGGTTATCGTAGCTGGCTCAAGTGTTTCTGGAGACTCCTGTCTCCACCTCCCATTTCCCATAGATGTGTGACTCTTACAGACACTTGTGCTACTGTGTCCCCAGCCTTTAGGTGGCTGCTAGGGATACAACCCTGTGTTTCCAGATTTGAGTAGTAACCACTTTACCCGGAGTGTCATCTTGCCAGCCCATGACCTTCCTTTGTTTAAGGTCAAATAAACCTACCCTTATGTGGCCCAAATCCCATTGGGACTTTTCCTCTGTCATTCCAGAGGGCCACATCTGGGGCTGCTGCTGTCTCTGTGATCATCAACTCTTAGTCTTTCTTCCATTCCTAACTTCAAGGATTCTTGGCAGACAGGCACACAAAGGACAACTTGGGTCTTGTTCTGGTACCAGACTCGGGAAGTAGAGATAGAGACACACCCGGGGTGACAGGAATAGAAACAGGCAAGATGCTGACCATGTTAACTGAAGAATTATGGGCAAATAGACCAAATGGAGCTCAGAAAAGCCACTATGGTGGCTCCTAACGGAAGGTGGTCCAACTACATGGGCTGAGAAGGGACAGAAAACCTGTCTAGAATGAAGTCATCTACAAGCCTGTAATTAAGTTATCTGGAGCACAGAAACAGAGAAAGAAGAACACTAGACAGGGAACATGGGTAAAATGTGCTCATCCATCCCCTTTCCACTCCTCAGGTCACTGTCACCACAGCCAAGTGAGAAAGGCAACGGACTACGAAGACCGGGGTGCAAATCGGTTATGCAACACTGTGGTGCTAATATTCAACTTCAGTGCAGGTAGCATCATCCATCCTTCCCTGTAACCACCATGTCCTCCTGGCTGTGGATGTGTGCTGAGCCTTGGCCAGAGAGCTGTCCTCCTTAGCATTACTGATAAACTACTGGCATTATGATTTCGATCCTAAATGTCCCCCCATAGCTGGTATGTTTAATCTTCAGCCTCCAGCTGTTGGGTGGAACCTAAAAAGAATAAGTAAATCAGTAGGGGCAGGTCTTCAAGAATGCACTGGGCTCACAGCCCTTTCTTCTTACTAATTATTTTGCTTTCCTGGACACCCTGCCAGCACATGAGCAGCTTTGCTCTTTAGCCACGATGCTTCCCTTCACCACATGTCCACAGTGATGAAGCTAAATGTCCACATGGTAGAACCTACAGAAACTGTGTGTGAGTCTAAATAAATGTTTCTTTATAAATTGATTTTTCTCAGGTATTTTGTCAACTAAAAGATAGTATGTCTGGTTATAAACAATCAAGTGATTTGTTTTGATTTCTTTCGATGTATGTCCAGAGTCTCATTTTATAACAAGCATAATTCCGAGATTCCTGGGGGAAAAAAGCTAAAATTTGCTCAAGGAAGACCAAAAGCTAAAAGTTGGTCAAATGAGTGGCATTTGTTTGTCCTGAAAGCAGAAAGCCCTATGAGTCCAGAAGACAGGCTGAGGGTCTGAGCGGCAGCTTGTGCTGGCTCCTAGCTCTTCAAGTCCATTCCTGCTGCCTCCCTTCCCAAGTTCTGTTTGTCAGAAGCAGGGGAGGGGTGTGGGGAGCAGGCAGAGAAGCAGAAGCAGGGGAGGGGTGTAGGGAGCAGGCAGAGAAGCAGAAGCAGGGAAGGGATGCGGGGAGCAGGCAGAGCAGCAGAAGCAGAGGAGGAGTGTGGGGAGCAGGCAGAGAAACAAAAGCAGGGGAGGCGTGTGGGGAGCAGGCGGAGCAGCAGAAGGAGGGGAGGGGTGTGGGAAGCGGGCAGAGAAACAGAAGCAGGGGAGGGGTGTGCAGAGAAGTAGAAGCAGGGGAGGGGTGTGGGGAGCAGGCAGAGCAGCAGAAGCAGGGGAGGAGTGTGGGGAGCAGGCAGAGCAGCAGAAGCAGGGGAGGGGTGTGGGGAGCGGGCAGAGAAACAGAAGCAGAGGAGGGGTGCAAGGAGCAGGCAGAGCAGCAGAAGCAGGGGAGGAGTGTGGGGAGCAGGCAGAGCAGCTGGTCCCACCGCCAGGTTGATCTGACTGGAGCAAACTGTCCCCCTCCTTTTCTTAGCATTTCTTTCAATCCCAGCTTATTCACTTCCTCATTATCTGCAGCTCCTCAAGACAGAACCATTTTCAGGTACATTTAACCTTCAGATTTCAAAAGAAATGCTGACACCCCCACCACACACACACACACACCAGAAAGCTCGTTCACGGCCCTTCCAGAGACAGACATGAGGTTGGAGCCCATCAAACTAAAACTTCGTCCCTTACGGTGGGAGCAGAGACAAGTCTGCGGCCCTGAGTTTCCTCACCTGCAGGACGGATGGTGCGGGAGGGCTGTGTTGTCCTAGCATCTTCCTGGTCGCTCTTAGCAACAGGAATGACTTCAGATGGTACCCCGCCATTACGTTCCTATCCAAGCCCTGTCCCACCACTCCTGGACATTTGGTAACCTGCTGCAGACACTCTGTGACAATGGACGTTGGTATGTTATTGAAGTGACATTCTCTAACTCCAGGGGCCGAGGAGCTTGTTGCTATCACAAACCTCCCTTCGGGCCAGACTTTTGAGTGTCACTTACACCAGTTTGGAAATAATCTACTTGCTCACCCTTCCAGCAGAGGATGTCATGATTGGTTAATGGAAAGTGACAAGGGGGATAGAGTGAATAAGAGGGGGAAGGTTTGGGATGGAGGGAAAAAAAGAGCCTTTTTCTTTTGGGGAATGTGGAGCGCTTAAGCACACCATGTTAAATCGTGCGTGTCAAATAACGGACTAATTAAGAACCTTCATCCGTTGGTGTGTGTGTGTGTGTGTGTGTGTGTGTGTGTGTGTGTGTGTGTGCATTTTCACATCTCATTTTTGTCGTCTTTTCAAAGATGTATTTTCAAAGTGCTTCAAGCGCTCTGTATAAGTGCTAACGGGAAAGAGAAAGAAACCTTGCCCATCAGAGAAGGAAGCAGCCAGCGTACATTGGAAAATACATGGAGGGCTGGCGGAGAAGTTTTATCATCATAGTAGCAACTTCTTGAATAATGGAATTTAATAGCATATAATAAACTGTGATCCGAGAGAACTCTGATTCATTCCCACTAATTGTTCTAGCCAGTGAAATGAAGGCAAAGTTTATCACGACAACATGCTGTCAAGACCATGGAGCACTGCAGGGAACAGACAATTGTCCCCAGCTGCCTCCCTCCTCACTCCCAGAGGGTACTCGGTCCTTGCCCTCCAAAACACCCAACTGTGCTTCCAACTTTCAATGGCAACCCTGGTTCTAAGACTTTAAAGTCACAGAAATGTAATTTTTTTTGCAATCAACAAACTATTGTATTCTGTAGAGAACAGAGGGGCAACCAGACACAAAGCCGCCAATTAGGTTATAAAGAATAATAACTAATATGCTTTCATGGCGATGCCAAAAAGTACGAAAACCTATAATAAATTTAATTGGGCACACGATCATAAGCACTGTTTTCTACCTACAAACTTCTGCTATATTAAGCTAGACTCCAAATAGAGAAACACATTTTTATCATTGTGATTGAAAAGTATGTTTTTTTCACTGCATTCTAATTTGGATCATTTTACCAATGTCAAAAAACGGGAAGGTATAATTAGGAAAAAGAAATTACGTTCTCTGTTGTTAGTCATTGGTCATGTCTAAGCATTAAAAATGAGTGAAGAAATTAAAGCAATTATCTGAATAATTCAGGTGCACCCCCCAGGTCAGAGGTCTCTGATAAAAAAATATTGTCTTTACCTGAATTAGTAAGGTAATAATCTTGGTTTTCTGCTTTATTTTCTAAGTGTGGAACTATCTATAGGTGAAGAATCCTTTGAATCACTTTCAAGAGTTTTTCCAATTTTCCTGGCAATTAAAGGGTATGTTATTTTTATGCACACAAATTTCGTGAACATCAGAAATAGCTAAAATTCTACAGGGCATTTTGCAAAGTAGCTATTGAAATTACTGAACAAAAATCAGTGGAAGATTCCTTCCCTTTCCCTAAAAAAAAAGGTCAAGAAACTTGGATGGCCCCACTGGGGAGCTGAGGTGGAGTGAACCCACACATGAGGATGGGCAATCTAACATGAGAACTAGCACTGGACACACGATGGGCAGCTAATAGCGAGAACATGGCTAAAAGAGATTAAGGTTCAAATTAAGGTCAGGGGAGAGACGACAGAGGAAAGCTGCCGTGTTCCGTCGCATGGCAGTTTAAGTGAGACAGCTCCCCCTGAGTCGGGCTTTGGGTGAAAAATGACCCTGTTGGGGTTAATAAAGAGGCCGGGCATTTGTTTGGACTGAGACTTCAATTAAAATGTTATTTGGGGCAGCCAGAGCTAATGTCGTGCTTAGAGGTAAACTGAAGTGCCTTTTGAGAAAATGAAAAAGAAAGGAAAAAAGAGAGAGAGAAAGAAAAAGAAGAATTAAAGAGAGAGAAAGAGAGAGAGAAAGAGAGACCACCTAATCTGTCACAGGCTCTGAAAAAGTGGCAGGAAGAATTGTGTTAGCTGGACTGGAGCCCAGCTCAGCAGCAAGCGTTCTTAAGGGTTCTGTGACATCATCTGAGGCAGCTGAGGTCCTGTGAGTTTTTGATTGTTGTACTGGGTGAGGAGGCTACTGTTCAGCTGAGCCTTCTTTGAGACAAAGGGGGAAAAAATATCTGGTTGATGTAATATGCCAAGTTTTTCTCTTTTTTTTAAATGCCACAAAAGGGGTGGGGCCAAGAATTCTGGGTCTCAGTCTCATGTCCCTACCCAGAGACAAAGTTGGTTGAATTTCTCAGCCTATATCAATTTGCACACAGACAAAAAAAAGCCCAGGAGGGTCGGTGCAAGCGCCTCCCCCCCAAGTCTTCCTTCCCTCAGTATGCACCCCACATCTCACAATGATCTCTAGGCATGTTGACACTGGCCAGAACTGGGCATTCTGGTCAACAAAGCATCCATGTTTCCCTACTTTGATGCAGCTTGTAGTTTAAAGGACGGGAGGCATTTTAAGCTTTAAAACTACAGAGCTGGGGTTGGAGAGATCTCTCAGTCCACAGAGCAGCTGTAATGCCAACATGAGGACCAACATTTGATTCCCAGAACCCATGGAAGAACTCAGGTGTGCTTCCAACCCCAACACTGGAGAGGCAGGGACACAAGGGTCCTTGGGCTCACTGGACAGCCATCCCACCTACTCAGTGAGTTCTAGGCCAGTAGGGTATCCTGTCTCAAAACCAAGGAGGACAGCACCTGAGGAAGGACAAGCAAGGCTAACCTTTGGACTCTGAAACATGCTTGTACACACACGCACGCGCGTGCGCGCGCGCGCACACACACACACACACACACACACACACACACACACACACAAACTAGGCATTGATAACATTAATAACCTGAGGAAGAGAGAGATTACAAACCATGTCAACGTTTTCTTATCTAACTCTATCAGCAGCAATGCAAAGAGTTCATCACAAGTCCCCAAAGGCTGAGGAAGCTGAGTACAGGGCACGGCACATGTGATATTCCGTTGAGCATCTTGAATCCAGTCATGGAGATTAGCAAAGAGTCACACAGAGAGATGTGGGCCAACAAAAATAGTGTGGCTAAGAGTGGAACTTCCCCAGCATTTCTTGTGTGATCTAAGGGACAGACTGACAGCTAAGGTACAGGACCAGGAAAGGTCCTCAGGCAGAGGAAAAGGCCATGCTCTCATCAGGAAGGTGGGATGGAGGAACAACAGAGCAGAGGTGGGAAGGGCCCGCCATTCCTGTCCCTGGTCTCTGTGTTTAGTTATTGTCGCCAGGAATAGAGAAGGGACCCAGTTTGGCTCAATCCTCCTTCTTCTCAACTTTGCACCCCCAAAATATTTTGCTAATCAAGGATATCTAATCTTCAGAATGTTCTTTGGGGGGGGACTACATATGCTTGTACATGTTCATGTGCATGGGTGTATGTATATGCATACAGAGGCCAGAAGTTCACACTGTGTCTTCCTCCAAAACTCTCTCACTGAACCTAGAGCTGATGGATTGGCCAGACTGACTGGCCAGCAAGCCCCAAGGACCCTCCTGTCTTCATGTGCCCAGCTCAGGGACTGAAGGTGTGTGCAGTCACACCCAGGTTTCACGGGATGTGGGGACCCAAATCCCAGTCCCCATGCTCGCACTGCAAGCGCTTTACCTACCGGGCTTTTAGCCCCCAATCTTCAGAACATTCTTAAGAACATAAAGTTGGCTTAAAAATAAGAAGGGATAGGGAAGACGTTAAGAACCAGACACAGTGACAAGATACAAAATGGAAAAGGCTTTAAACACAGAATGCAATAATGAGGTAACCAGAGCAGGAAGCTAGCTAGCTGAGAAGTCACACAACTTCCATGGGTACCACATCTTCACAAGTAGAGGCAAAATCTGCCAGGTCCAGATTGGCTTTGCTAGTCATTTAAAAACATGTATGTAGATCACAGGAAAAAAAATCCTCCTCCTCATTGCAAAATAGTTTATCATCACTATAAATAGAAGGAGAACAGGGATTCTTTCAGGCATAAACATTTCATTCACAGCCAGTCTCAATTTGGTTAAGAAGAAAGTGTATGATTCCTTCACTAGACAGGTATGGATGTGACTAACTCTAAATGGAGGTCAGGGCTGACCACAGCTCATCCTGCAAACATGGTTAACACATGGCCTACATGGCCCTGGATACAGTCAGGAAAACAGGTTCCAACAACACGGAATTATACATTCAGCTGATACCTAATTGCAGTCTTTTTATCCTTCAGGTCTACTTGAGCTGGCAGGATTCCCATTTAGCAAATGCTTGTGGGGCATTTTCTCAGGTACTGGGCTCTGTGGTAGGTACTGAGAGCTCTGTACTGAGCAGCCCTCCTCTTGGCATCCTCCGGCCAGCTTCAGTTCTATTTGCCCCGCCCTGGCTTCACTTGTGTCCATAGCATTTGTACTGCCTGGTGTTATAAAAGAGCCATGGTCATTTCCTGCTCATGGACTGAAATATACATTCCATGAGGCAAGGACTTTGATGTCTTATTGCATGACATCCCAACAGCTAACCCACAGGAAGCATTCAGAGAATATGGCTGGATGAACAAACAACTTACTTTGGTTTTGATAAGCAATCGGCATGTGAGACCAGGGTTTCTAGATTAGGCAGCAGTCCTAGCCTGTTTTCTATTGCTGTGATTAACACCTTGAGCAGCAGCCTGGGGAAGAAGGGGTTTCCTTCATCTTACAGGTTACAATCCACTGTGAAGGGAAGACAAGGTGAGAATTTAAGGCTGCAACTGAAGCAGAGGCCAGGAGGAGCACTGTTTCCTGGACTGCTCTCCGTGGCTCACACAGTTGGCCTTCTCATACAGCTCAGAACCATCTGCTCAGCTCAGGGGTGGCACTGCCCACAATGGGCTGGACCCATCCACATCAGCCATCCATCAAGAGAATGTCCCCACACACTTACCTATGGGTCATTCTGATGGAGGCAATTCCTCAATTGAGGTTCTCTCTTTCCAAATGGCTCTTGATTGCATTAACTTGACAGAAACTAACCAAAAGATGACCTTTCTCACACAAATGAATTTTAAATTGGACCTTGAAAAATGAAGAATTTATGTAGAGAAGGGATCAGGGGTTTATTGGCCAGCATCTTTGTAACTGTAATAAAATGCCTGAGGTAGGGCTCTCTATAAAGAAAGGTTCATTTAGCTCATGATCTTGAAGGCAGCACATGCAAGCAAGCTCCAGGGCCTGGACTCTGGTGAGGGGCTTCTATAAGGCTTCTCCCTCTCCTTATAAGACTGTTGTGCCCCATTCATGGGGGCTCCACTCTAAGCAACCTCCTCCACAGACATCTAATCACCAGAGTGGGGTTGAGTTCTACTCTCCTAACACTGCTGAGATATGAATTCAGAGCTTAAAACTCTTGGGTGAGCTTAGGAGTGGGGGACATATCTCAACCACAGCAGGGTGATTTTCAAGAGAGGCCACACACATAGATACATTCCAGGTGTTAGAATAAAGGGTCAGGGGGGAAGACATGGATATCCTAGGAGAAAAGAGCAAGATATCAGAAACTCAGAACAGGAAAGAGATTACATGAAAGCTTAGAACACATTGGGGCTTTTAGACTTCCTTCTGAGAGCCCTGACATGAGTATTAAGCAAGAACACGACTAAACCTCCTAATCAATGATTCTTGGACAAACATTAAAGGCAAGAATGTCAAAATGAGCATGCCATTGGGTATAAAATGGCTGTAGTCATTTAGTGGGACAAGAAGGAAGAAGGAAAAAGATCTTAGATTTATCAGACATCTGTCAGAAGCACCTCAACAGTAATGGGCTAAATGAAGAAAATGACAACAAAGCAAAGATTGGCCTCTGCCAGGTGGAGAGATTCAAGTGTACTCATGGAGATGTTAGAATTAAGAGAGAAGCCACGGCAGAATTTGTCTCACTGTCTCTTTCCTCTTGAATGTCATCCCTGGGTTGGGGGCGTGGCTCAGATAAAAAGTGCTTGCTACATAAGCATGAGATCTTTCTTCAACATCCATCACCCACATAAAAACAAAACAAAAAACCAACCAACAAATAACAACAGCAACAAAAGCATGTACTTGAAACACCAGCACTGGAAAGGTATATAGGTGGATCCCCAGGGCTTACTGGTCAACCTGCCTATCCCAATAGCCATGTTCCAGGCCAGTAACAGAGCTCTGGTCTCAAAAATAAGGTAGAAGACTCCTAGAGAATAACACTGGAGGCTTACCTCTGCCTTACTCAAGATGAGTTACACACACTCAAGGGAAATATATTAAGAAAACACAAAATTCAAGACAACAATCTAACAGAGAGAATGATCGTTCACAGTGAATGACAGAACATCCTAGTTTCTTTTTGTTGCTATGACAAACACCATGACCAAAGCAACTTAGAGGAGGAAAGGGTTTGTCTGGCTACACTTCCAGGTCACAGCCCATCACTGAGAAGTCAGCCACAGACTCAAGCAGGAACTTGAACTAGAAACTATGAAGGAACACAGCTTGCTTGCTTGTTCAGACTTATCCTTCTCTGGCTTTGTTATATAGTCCAGGATTACCTACACAAAGATGGTGCTACCCCCAGGCTGGCCCCCAGGCATCAATTAGCAATCAGGATAATCCTCCACAGATGAACCCACAAGAAGATCTGACCTAGGCCATTCCTCAGTTGAGACTTTCTTCTCAGAAGACTCTATGCTGGGTCAAATTGACAATTCAAACCAATCAGCTCACAAGGCTTCCACATTCCATCTTTTCCTCAGTCTCCACCTTTTACAAGGTTTATTTACATAATGGGTTCTCTGATAAAGTAAAATTTTAGTTCCAGGAGGATATGGTAGCAGGGTATAATCCCAATACTCAGGATGATGGGATGAGTTTGAGACTAACCTAGGCTACATGGTAAGCTTGAGGCAGCCTTGGTTTCCCAGTAAGAACTTTTCTAAAAAAAAAATGGTTTTGGTTCATTATCAAAATTAAAAATACCAGTATTGTGATATTCTGTAAAAAGAGGAAAAGGAGTCATGGAGACATTGAGGTAGATGTGACTACATGTGAGTCATAGGCCTATGCCGGAGCCAAGAGGACACCCCATGAAGATCCAGAGAAAAGGCTGAGACTCTCTGCCACCTGCTGCTCCACCACAAAGGCTGTACCCCATTAAAGAGGCAGAATGGGGAGACCATGTGTGTTAACTTGGAATACAGTCTCTAAGAGCATTTCATACAGATAGACCAAGACTGTAAAATTCTCAAACCAGTGGCAATTCAGAAGTTGAGATGTCCCGGACAGGATGCCTCTGCTAAAAAGGACGTGTTTATTAGATCATAAAAGACATGTCTACTAACAATTCCCAGGGTCTGAGGAAAATAACACACCATTGTGAAGTCAATACCCCTTGGGGAGAAAAATATAACTCATTGATAGAAATTGATTTTTCTTTTCCTTCAGAAATTCCCGAGGGGTAAACAATGATTTTTCTTCATAGCAAATACAACTAAATAAGGTGATGTGAAGGCCTACGCCCCCCAGCCTCCTGTCATGAGCATGAGACTCAAAATGATTAGTGTAACTGTGGATGCCTTCTGACCTGTGGGAGAGCGGACTCTAATTCTATCTGTTTCAACTTCACTTTAGTATCCAGGCTATGAACCTCCAAGGTAAGACAGTGTGTGCTCCCGGCTTTACTTGACAGGGCTGGTATGAGCAAAGCACTTATGGCGCTTTGAAGATCTTAGAGTTTTTAACTAATACATTTAATAACAACTATTTTTCTTTGTTTTTCATTTTTTCTCCCTTACCCTTCCACTCCTACTTGTATCCCTAAACGGTTCAAAAGTCCAAAGCAACCTCAAAACTAAACACTTGTGAACTTCACACATGCAGGAAACTTCCATGAAGAAATGGACAGTAAGACTGAATTTAATATATTTTACATTCTGTTTGTTGGTTCAAACCAGCGATATTTACTTATTGACGAGGCTACAGTGAGTTACAAGTCATCTGTGCCATAAATTGTCTTCCTAGGCCAAATATGAGACTGAACAAAAGCTTGCTTCCTACCCTATTTGAAACTCAAACCTTGGATGAGAAAGGACAGATGGATGACTGGGGGTATGGGAGGAGATGTTATTCAATTCATGTTTGTTGAAATGGGTGCCACAGATCACTGGCAGAATTTCCACTGAGTGACAGCTCCCCTGAGCAACAGTGGATGAATCCAGCATCCAGATGACTGGGTTCTTTGAGGAGAGAGCCCAGTTGGTGCTTCAAGGCTGAGACCCAACAGAAGGAACTGGAAGCCAGCGCCTCTCATGCATTTTGTCCTTTGACCCTTTGATGGGGATGGAAGCTCACCAATCACGTTCTTGCAGTCATCCCTCTCCCATCTGAAGGAACATTCTTTCCAAGTGGTTTAAACAGACAAACTCAGGAGTAAAGTTCACTGATGTGTTACATACAGTCATGACCCACAGGTTGGCCTCAGGAATCATCAAAGCAAATTGATTTTATTCATCTAATGGTACGTATAAACTACATGCCTGGGGTTACATTACACATCTACAGAAAAACTGTAGAGAACAAAAGAAAAACCAAAAATGTACATAAAAACAAACTTAACGTTTGTTTCATCTCCTGGGTAAAGGGCATGCCGCCATGAAGGCATGACAACCTGTATTCCATTCCCAGGACTCATATAATGGAAGAAGAAATCTAAACTGATTCCCACAAGTTGTCCTCTGAGTTACACACAAGCACACACACACAAACACACACACACACACGCACACACACGCACATGCACACACACACACACACACACACACACGCACACAGAGACACAAACAGAGACAGACCGACAGAGAAGGAAAAGGCAGCAATGACTAGACCACATCTGGCATATGATTCAAAGTGACCCAGAAGTAGAAGGGAACTCCAAGCTGCTCTGTATTTCGACATGTAGCCAAGGTTTCCAAAAGTGAAATGTCCAGAAGTTATCAAAGGGACTTCACCCCAAGGGTAGTGACCACAGGCATGATCTTATCCACCCACAGGTGCATCTATGGCTGGCTGAGTAGACAGGCCTCCTCGTGAAAGGTTCTGCGAAGTGTTTCCCCAGAGCAAGGTCTGAAGATGTCAGCATAATGAAACTGGCTGGAGCACAGAAGGATAGGCAGTGAATCTGAGGCAGAATGGCCATCTGCCTTGTGTTTCTGTCATTAGCATGCTCAAGACTCAAAGGCAGGCAGCTCAGAGCGGGTCTACCACACGCCCTTTACTCCTTTTCCTTCAGGTTGCTTTCTCTGGTCCTTTCCCAGTATTCACATTCGGGTCAGAATGGTTGTGCTCACAGGGTGTGGTAATCAATTCCTGGGCCCATAGTGTCCAGAGACAGGGGCTTTAGGGAGCATGCTCCCTTCAAAACTTAGCTTCTCAGTCCTTTTCTCAGTCTGTAGGGGGAGCAATGGCCTTTCTCTCTGTAGTTCTGGGGACACTCTGAGAATGGCTCCTCAGTCCCAAGGCTGCCTGACTGCAGAAGACCTCTTGCCAAAGGATGGAGTGAGCACATGCAGCTCAGGCCCAGCTGCCCCAGATAAGAGGTGGCCCGTGTTAACGCGCAGGCTTCCTCTGCGCCTCAGCAGGGCCTTCCTTTTCCAAACAGTCTCCCTTTAATGTTGGCCAGTGTTGTTTTTCCATTGACTCAACATCTAGCCTCTGGTGGTAAGCCAGTAGGGAAAGCTGGAGTGGGGGAGGGGACCAGGGGCCAGAGGGTGCCTAAGCCACAGAAAGATGGACAGTCAGCCACATCGCCAAACAGACTGGACACCTGCTTCGGAAAGACAGTGACGGAGTCTCAAAGCCATGCTTCCTCTCCATCAACCTTTCCTCCACTCCCTTATGTCAGCAGGGGACCCCCACCCCTGCACCCCTCACCTGACCTCACTGGAAACCTTGAAGGGTGCATAACCTTTTGTTAGAAGTGTCACTGAGTTGTTGAAAGGGGAAAAAAAGTGATTAAGTAACACTGAGGAAGGCAAAGAACATGTAGGAGAGCCGGGCTGAGAACAGGGCTCGACCGCGGTGGAATGTGTGCTTAGAGTAGGCAGAGCCCTAGATTCAGAGCCAAGCACCCCCCTCCTGAGAAGCTAATTCTAGGAAAGAAAAGACGAAAGGAAACCACTGGGATGTGGGAGAACTAGAAAGAGAACAGGAAAAAGGAAGACAGGGAAGAAGAGACGAAATTGTGAGACGGAACATTCTAGAAAAGATGAAAGCCACAGAGATGGGGTAAACAAAGAAGGTGGAAAGAGCAAAAGAGAAAAGAAATCAGGATGAGAAGGAGAGAAGGAAGGCATGGAATAAAAAGGGAGGGAGGTCAGCTTTTATACCGCCGTTCAGAATGAGCTGGTTCCCCCAGAAGCTGTTTCTGGAGCCCCAGGAGAGGGCACAGGGTTGAGGGTGGACTGCAGACTTCTCAGGAGCTGCTCTGCACAGTCCAAGGTCAAAGGGCATCTTCAAAACCAAATCTTGATCAGAGCCAGCTAAATGTTTTGACTTGAGGGAGACACCGCGGATTAAAAAGCAAAATAGAGCAGTGTGGGGAAGAAAGGGACAAGAAAAGAGAGAGAATTTAAGAAATGAAAGAACCCCGTGGGAGACACAAAAGGGATGCTAGAAAACACTTCGGAGTTGGCCACCGTCCCCTAACATGCTGTAAAGATCGCCAAAGACAAGTTGTCACATTAGTTTAGCGAGACTGACACAGCACTTGGTCTCCTTCCTGCCCTAATCTCTCCCTGCACACTGCAGAAACACGCACCACGTTTAATAGGATTAGCCTGCCCCCCTTTTCAGGTTTTTACAATTCTATTTCAACAAAATGGGCATCCTTGGATCTACCAGCTTTCCGTGGTGCACGGTGAAGCCCGGCACACACAGCCTTTACCCTTCACAGGCTTGATTTAAATCTGGAGGGAAAACATCAGCAGACAACTTGGTACTTTTTTTCCATTCAGTAAGTTTGCTGTGGGAATGTCCACAGTGTGGGTGGGGGTGAGAACATTTATGGTAGGATAATCAAAGAAAAGCTGAAGCAATGAAAATTGGGCGTATTGAAACTAAACAGGGGCTGGGGAGGTGGCCCAGAGGTTAAGAGTCCCGGAATGCTCTTACAGAGGACCTGGGTTCTACTCTCAGCACCTACGTGGTGGTTCACAACCACCTGTAACCCCAGGTCCAGGATAGCCAATGCCTTCTTCTGACCTTTACAGGCACTACAGACACACACGGTACATATACATACATGCAAGAAAAACACTTATACACGTAAACAAACAGACAAACTGTTCCTGCAGAGGTATCTATGGCCTAAAGAGAAACTGTCTCAGCTGTGACTGCAGCATGACCTATGAGGTGTGTAACAATTTCCTCCAGGGTTGAAACATCCAGTCTCACAAAAACTCCTTAAATAAGAAGATAAACAACTAAAAATAGCTTCAGGAAGTCCCTGAAACTGATCGGACTCACTAAGCCCCTCCCTGCCAGAGTAAACAATACACACTGAGAGTCTCTCTCAGAGGAGTGAAGCCAAGCTGCAAGGCAATGACACTCCAGCCTGTAGAGTGGCCCGCAGGTTGTTCAGTGAGCTCCAGGTTTCCCAGCTTTTGTGAGCTGTCACCCGTGCTGGGGTGGGCCTTGGTGATTGAGTCATATCTGCTCCTGTAAGTAACCCTTCAATAAACCTCATTGGTTCACCAAGTTGGACTCCAGAGGTTTATGCTTTGGACTGTCGTGGGATCCCTAACTGGGGTGAGTAGATGTGTGTTTATCTCCCCAGGAAAAGTTTCATCACACAACAGTTCCAATCCAGGCTCTGCCGTTTACTGTCTTCTGGGCTTGACCAAGCTGTGAGGCCTCCTCTCGTCGCAGCTGACTCATCCAAGCTGTGGGGATAGCCCTGGGAGATATCCCTGGGGGCTGTTGGGAGAATTATATACAACACACTTGATGTCTTCACTAAGATTCCTATACTTTATTATGATCCTGCCATCAGGACACTCAAATTCATTGTGCATTTTAGGTCACTACATTTTCCTCTTGTCCCAAAGGCCATCCATATTTAAATGACAGTCTTTTCTCATCCTCCATGACCTTTTCTTTTTAAAATTTATTTTTAATTGTGTGTGTGTGTGTGTGTGTGTGTGTGTGTGTGTGTGTGTGTGTGTGTGTAAGGTATGTGCATATGAGTGCAATTGCCAGCAGAGGACAAAAGAGGGTATCAGATTCCCTGGATCTGGAGTTACAGAGTTGTAAACTATCCAAGATGGGTTCTGGGAAATAAACCCTTACCTTTGGAAGAGCAGCAAGTGTTCTTAACCACTGAGCCACCTCTCCAGACCACCCACAGTATTTTCAGTGTAGGGCACACAGTTAGTGGCCCAGAGAGAGCACTCTGTCATCGTGGCAGGTGACTCCTAGGGCTCAGTGTCATACTGTCTATTGAATCTTCACTGTCTTCGTGGAAAGGTCACACTGGAACATGAGAAAGTGACATCTCCATGCTTTTGCCTCTCATCCAAATTTTCTAGAACAGAACTCCTAACTGTGGCTTCAGAAAGTTGACCCAATCGAACACAACTAATCACTGCTTAGGTTGGGTCAGCATCGGAATTGTCCATGGGCTGCTCTCCACAGGGCTGCCAGATGCCAGGCTGTGCAGGGCTTCGCAGCAGTGATGTCCTGGAATCAAGAACATGGTCCCTTTTTTGAGTCCACTTGGAGTCTCACCCCTATTGGACGATTCTAGAGTCACAACCAGATAATCCCTGAAACACAGGGAGCTGTCCAGTGTTGGCGAGAGAAAAGCACTGGGTGTGCTGAGTCTGAGGAGTGAGGGGGCCAACCCTGGGCCTTGGGTGGGGCAGAAAGAGACTGATTGAGGAGCAGGTGGGGAAGCTGATATGCAGGTACAACAACTCAAGCTCACACAAGGTACCTAAGTGGTCACACCATCCCTCCTTACACACACACACACACACACACACACACACACACACACACACACACGAGGAGAGAGACAGAGAGACAGAGAGAACCCAAGATATCTGTCCTCTATGGGTGATGGCTACAAGGTCCAAGTCCCTTCACAGCCAGCCTGGGATTATCAAGTGAGCTGCTTCAAAAGGCTGGCCTAGAGGAAGCCAAGAAACGTTGGCCTTCACCAGACTGGAAGCAAGGCCAGATTTAGCCTCCCAGCTCACCTTCCCTCTTGCCTGGCTCTTCACCTCCACTTCAACCCTGCTCACTCCTGAAGAGTCGGGACTGATGCTGGCATCACCCACCAAGGTTTTCTGCATCCCTAGTTCCTTCCACACTCCCCTCTCACCTCTTTTTCTCATTCTCTCTCCAACTCTATGCAGGCCATCTGGCCCAGGCACACTCCACAGGCACCCCCAACTCCCACCCCTGTACTCTCTCAGCTCACACCTCAAATTTTCCCTTCTTTCGGTCACCCACCGCACGCTTTCTCTGCCTTTCTCTCCCCAGAAGTCTCCCACACACTCTTTCGCTGAGCTCCCACCCACAAATAATGTAGAAAAAATGTGTCCCTTCCACTAGGCAGTGGCCTGTGAACAGAAGCCACAAGTTGCCCTGTCCTTCTCAACAGCTTGGCCCCAGAACTGTGTCCCTCTCTAGTTCTCTCCTCTGTCATTTTCCTTTGTCCTGTAGGGTTCACAGGCATTTCCCATCTGAGCGCAGACTAGCTAAAGGGCATAAGACTTCCCACACTCCCCAAAGATACACATCAGTATCCAAGGGCAGGTATGGAAAGGAGGTGTCCCCCATTCCTCTCATGCAGGAAGTGTCCCACACACACACTCTGAGGTCCACCCACCCAGACCTGGGCTGCTCCAAGCTAGTGTTTCTTTCCTGGGCCCCTGTAATCTAGGACTCCTGGCCCAAGCTCTGAGAGAGTCCCGATGGCCCCTGTGACTGTTGAGTTCACTGCTAACTCTCTGCTCTAAGCTGGCCAGCACCTTGATCCGCTGTCTGCTGAATCAATGGGTCCATTTCCTGGGCTCTCTTCCCTAGCCCTGCTACACCGTGGCAGCCAGGCATGGCACCTTCCTGCCTGTCTCCCTTTCCTGCTCACAGCTGCCTTTGGCTGGGCTCACACTGTATTGCCTTGCAGTGACTTGGGTTCAATGGTTTGAGTGAAATTTTATGAAGGATTTTTTTTTTAACTTTACAGGCACTCAGGAGAGCTATGTATTCAAACCTATCAAAACATATGGCATGTGACATACATTTATTTTTGTTTTACCCAGATATGTTGACCTTATTTTTCCTGCTTGCAGTTCCCTCTGTAGTAGAAATTTTTGTCCTGTTTTCGTAGGCTTGACCTATGGCTTCTATAGAAAAGGTTTGTTACCTATGAAGTAGAGAGTGTGTAAGGGGTCAAAAAGCAAATGCCATGATGGTAAATGGCCCCTGCTTTCCTGTGGACTCGATAAAACAGTTTTGTGTGCCTGGGAGCACACAGCCAAGTCTGCAGACAAGCATGGATCTGAATTTATTTTGTATGCTTAAATGAGGTGGGGGCGGGGCATATAAAGCACTCAGGTGCCGGCCATAGATGAGCTAGTCTCACAGTGCATTAGCTTCCCCCAAAGGGTGAGAATAAGAGGGAGACCTCTATGTGAGTGCTTTGTAAACAATCCAGGTGTCCTGCTTGCTCTCTTGTTCTAAAATGGCCAAGTACCAATCACATCCTGAACAATTTTGTTTCCGTCAAAGCTTTTCCGTTAGCTCTTTGATTTACGGTATTATTCCCATTGTACAGATAAAGAGAACTGAGGCCCAGGCAAGGTCACAGAGAGTAGGCAACTCTTGACCCATGACCTGCTGTGACCCCCCAGATTCCTAGGACCTCCCATGGATCTCTTTACCTGGGATGGGATCAGAATTTGTTTTTAAAAGCATCTTGGGTAATTCTGATTATTTAGCAGGTCCTTAGATCCCCCTGCCCCATATCAAACCATTTCCCAAGCCCTGTCACCACACAAGCCCCCTAGCAGACTCCTCCTCCACGTTGGATAAAACATTTAAAACATATTTAAACGGCAATTTTGGGGAACTATGTAGCATATGGGCTTGCCTTTTGATCTCAAAATGATGACAAACAGATACTTAGATACTTCATAAAAGAAATATTACCAGAAAAAAATTATAAAAATCTGGCTTTCAGCTTGGTCGTGCTCTAATTTAAACAAAATGCAACTTCGGTGGGTTCCCTTCTCTGGGAATAAATTCACAACCGCAGGCTCCCTTCTGGGGTGTTCTGGCCTTGGCCTGTTTGTCTCTAGCGCTGGTCCTCAGTCAAAGCTCTGAGACCGTGAGTATCTATTTGTAACTTAAGTCCTGTCACCAAAACCAGAAAGTGCAGAACCACCTCTGAATTCTCAAACACCGTAGGAAAAGAGACAGTAAAACAGTTCCAGACCTGTGGACAGAGCTGGGCTAGGCCGAGCAGGAGACCACCATCCCTTGGTCCGTCCCGCCCATCTCACTGTCCCTGCAGAGGGTCCCCTGTCTCGGCACCAGTGTGTGTACCGGCTGTGGCGCGCCGCCACCGCAGCAACAGGCGGGCGGCGGGGGAGGGGACATGGCGGGGGCAGCGCGGGCCTGGAGATGGCCCACGTCTGCTGGCCGAGTGGGACGCACTCGCCCCGGAGCAGGTGGCTGCCCTGTACGGCCCGGTGTGCGTGAGCTGGGGCAAGCAGAGCCGAGCGGCCGCTCGTTCGGCGGCCAAGGATGGAGACAGGGCCGCAGGACACGGGTGGGGACAGGCCAGGCGGTGGGCAGGTGGCCGGGACCCCCCGGACGCTCTGTGGCGAACGTGGTGCCAGTCTCTCGAGGTCAGCGTCTTCCCGGCCTGGAGGCCGTGACGCCTAGCATGGGACGGATCGATCGATCGAGAAGGCCAGGCCAGCAGTGAGGACAGGACACCGTGAGGGAGCCCTGGTCGCGCCCAATGCCTGCCGGGCACACTCCCAGCCTTCCGGCCCTGCCCGCAGGTTTCCCAGCACTGCGGGAGTGTTCCTCGCAGGTTTTGGAAAGCCAGCGCCGAAGGGGCTCCGCAAATGCACGCATGTACGCTGGCATCCAGGACCTGGGACAGCCGGAGGAGGGACTGGGCCTCCCGGGAGGTGGCCTTGGGAGTGAAGACGACGGGAAGCCACAGGGCCACTCTCACGGACTGCTTACCACCCTGCCCGGGCTGGAAAGGGTGGCGGTGTCCAGAGGCTTGGCGTGATTTTTGCCACTGCGCCCCGCGTGCCAGGTGTCCGCTCACACTCGCACCCTTACCCCACCCCACTCCCGCGCCACGCACGGCCTTTGTATTTCGCTGACAGCAAGACTGGCTATCACACCCAGTGGTGGTGGTGGTGGCGGCGGCGCGTGTGTTGGTGTGTTCGTGTGTGTGTGTGTGTGTGTGTGTGTGTGTACGTTCTACTCTGTGACACCCCCAAGTACGAGGGAGAGCACCCCGTTTGTCCCCGCAGGCGTCCCTCAGCTTATCTCTTCCCGCTTCCCTGTTGTGGACTGAAGAAGATAAGACAACCAGTGTGTATTTAAAAAGAAGAAGAAGAAAAAAAAACCGAAATCACAGCCTCTCCGAACCCTCGCCCTCAAAGCCTGGGGGGGTGGGGTTGTGCACCAGCAAGCGATCTCGGGGAGCAAGAGCAGCCCCACGGAAGGCGAGCGCGAGGCCTGGCGGGCGCCTCTCGCGGCGCGGCCGGGCGGGCGGCCGGGCGGGCGGGCGCGGTGGCTGGGTTATGTAAGTAAGAGCCCTCCCTGCGCTCCGCACCATCTGTTAATATCTTGATATTGGAAAGTTCGGTGCCTGAGGCAAAGCCAGGGCTGGCGGCGAACAGCTCCCAGCCTACTCCTTATTCCTCTAGGGCAGGGAATGCCCGCCCCTCGCCCTTTGTTCGTTTCTGTCCACTTCCCCACATCAAGCTGTCGTGAGGAGCCCCCACTCCCATCACCAACAGCCCCCTCATCCCCGTGGGGTTGTGTTTTTCTTTGAGATCACCTTGTTGCTAATCAGTCCTTACTATGTATGTTTATGTTTGTGGCGATCCTGTGCCCTTTTATGGTAAAGTGGAGGGGGGGCTCTTTTTGTTCTGGTAGGGAGAAGGCTTTATTATTATTATTATTTTTAATTACTTTTTCTGCCCGTCCTCCTGGCTCCCAACTTCTTTGGAGTGACTCGTTGATGTTTACTTTGAAAGCTGTTGGTTAAACAAACATCACTCGGAGGCTTCTGAGCAGCGGGGTTCCCAAGAGAGAAACGCCGCAGCTGCTACTTGCTACTGATCTGGTGGCATTTCACTTTCTCCCCCACCATTCAGAACAAACCCAGGTTGGGTTCGGCGTCACGCTGGGCACAGGGGAGGAGAGCGTGAGAGGACGGCCGTCCATCCGCCTCTAGGCAACCTGCAGCTGGCAGGTCTGCCGCCGCCGCCGCCGCCTCTTCCCTGTTCCCCTCCTCAGGTGGGTGGTGGTAGTGGTGGTGCTGAGTGGGAGGGCTGGTGGGAGGCCACCGAGGCCCTCCAGCATCCTTTTACAAAATCCACTCCCACGTTTGCCTCTTCACTGGACCAGCTTGAAAACCCCAAAACGGCTCTTAGGCGCTGACGCCTGCTGTTTGTAAGGTTTCCAATGACCTACAGGCACTGCCTTCCCCCACCCCTTACCCCCACCTAAGGGTTTCAAGAAAGAACAGGAGGGGAGAAATACCCAGAGGGAAGGTCAAGGCGAAGTGGGTTTAGCCTAGAGCCGGATGCACGACTGCCTTTCTCCAATAACACACAAATCATTGTCCAGATAAACCAGCTAATGCAACCTGCACGGGGACGACATGTCCCCGCACGGACCAGAACTTGAGCTCACTTGAAATCACTAGACGGTGCTGGCCAGAGTGGGCCAAAGAAAGGGTTGTAAGGAACCTAAGCTTGGCCCCTGGCTTCGCAGATGAAGCGGTGCCTAGAGGACTTCTGGTCTCCTGGGGCTGACTGATCCCTTCTTCGCTATCAGAAAACTAGCTGGGAATCGCCGGAGATAGGGGCCTTGGGCCTCAAGCCTTGCTCCGGAGCCGGTCGGAACCCGGGGGGGGGGGGGGGGGACCGCCACCGCTCAGGCCTGACAGCACGCCGGGAGACAGTTAGGGGACAAGACAGGGCTCATCCGCAGCTTTCAGAGCTCGGGGTCACCACCCTAGCTCACACGCGTAGCGTGGACAGCAATCGGCGTTCCACGCGCAGCTCCCGCGCCCTAGTGCGGGCTGCCAACTGCTGCGGCTGAGCCTTAGCGGCGTGGGCTGCGGGTGGGGAGCTTGCTGGTCTGTCCGGAGGTGACCCCAGCTTTGACTCAGGCCTACTTTGTCGCTCTGCGAGACAGATAGAGGACTTATATTTGAGGGTGCTTAGGAAACTTTTCCCGCCGCCAGAACCCAGGCGTGGTGTGTGCAAAACACACACCCGAACGCCAGGTACGACTGACACAGACGACTCCAGAATGGCCTCTCTCCCTCTACCCTTGCCTCCCCCTCAACCTTCAACCTAGTTCCTTCCCCGACCCCTCCCTTCTAAACGTCAAATTGACGCCAACTTAACAAGAGCAAACAGATTCTTAAGAGAAAACAAAGGGGCGAATAATGAGAAAGAAAGTGGCTTTGGACTATTCTCCGAACCCCAAATTCTACCCTCCTCAGTACATCCGTTTGCCTCAAAGGTGCCCAATCAATATTCCACCCCGTCTAACGGGCACGCGGGTAGATCATTTCAGTCCCCAGCCCTGATTAGAACTCTTGCGACAAGAGCCCATCATTGGAGATGTGAATAGTGTCCTGAGATCTGGGCAATGCTGTTTCCCAAGCTGAGAGGGGGAAGACGGCTGGGGGGTGCTTAGGTGAATCTCTTCTTTTCCTTAAAACCAACCTGGCTGACCTGATCTCTCTCTCTCTCTCTCTCTCTCTCTCTCTCTCTCTCTCTCTCTCTCTCTCTCTCTCTCTTTCAATGTTTGAATTCCGTGCCTGCCAAAAGTTTCCCACGGGGCACAGACTTCAGAAACACACGCAGACACTGCTACCTGACTCACGGGGGATTAATACACGCTCCCATTCTGATGAATCGGAGTCTGAAATTGTGAACGTCCTAGAGACGAGTGTGTGCGTGCCAGACGATGGTGGCGGGTCTGCCAGAGTACTCACATCTCGTAAATACTCTGCCACAACACGTTTCAACCTTTGATCTGATTGAATTGGAGGGACTCGGAAACATACTTGTCCCCACACCACCTTTTCTAAAAAGTGTCCAGTCTCCTAGGTATGAACGCTTAAAGTGCTTTACAGCGCCGGCGAGGTTCGGGTTTTCTAAGGTGTTTCCACTCACGAAGCCGCTTTAGGGAGCACTGTGTTAACTGTGCCCAGGGAAGGGTTCAAGCTGCAGCGGGAGGCTTTCCTCAGCATTTGTCACTGAAAGCCAAGGCCCTCTTGAAGAGCCGTGTTATCTGAAGAAATCTCGCTGCTATTTTTCATCCAAGATGTCAAACCAGTGTACCTTTTATATGGCTTTAAGCATTAGAATCCGAGATGTTGGTGTTTGAAATGTCTCGCCTAACAAACTTTAAATTGTCACTCAGACTTCGAAATTGTGTAAATTCTATATTGGACTAATTTTTTTTTTAACCACCCTGGGATGCGTGAACCGAAGAAGGGTGACTGGGAAATGATGTTTGCAGCGTATGTGGCAACTTTGCCTACAATTCAAGTGACATTTTTAAAGGTAACCAAGGATGAGTACTGTCTTCCTATACATTTTGGTGTCTGATTGACTGGGACTCAGTCAATCGTAGGTAGAGAGAGCCTTTAACATCGGATTTAGCGGCCCCAGTGTGGAATCTCTGACACCTACTTTTTAAACCCTAAACCTACCTGTGTTTGCCCATCCTCTTTAAAAGGAAGCCAGACTGACAGGTCTTACTGATACTATCTATGATCGGTTCCAAAGCGGAACGATTTGCAGCCCCCCCCAACACACTCCCTCCTTTATACCACCCCCCCCTTTAAAACCTCCACTTTTTCTTTGCTATAGTTTCCCATGCCTTCCTTCACTCCAGTCTGGGGAGCGCTCCCTTAACTCCGCCGCTGGGAGAACTCCATCATCCATATCAGTGAAATGGAAAAAAAAAAAAAAACCACCTTGGTCCTGGAAGAGCCAGTGTGAGCCCGGCGCCGCGGTGCACAACGCCCGCAGATGGCTCGCGGCGGCCGGAGCGCGGCGATCCAGGCGCCCCAAGCAGTGGCAGGGCGGGGTGGGGGCCGGGGCTGGAGGCCGGGGCGGGGAAGCGCGGGGCCCCTCTCCCCTCCTCTCTCCCCAGCCCCTCACCCCCACCCCTTTTATATATATGTATTTTTTTTTTCCTCCCAAGTTCTCTTGCCTCGCTATCCCCCCTTGAATCCGAAGGCGCCTCGCGATTGGGTGCTGGGGCCGGGTACGTCAGTGGGACTGTGACGTGCAGTCTTCCTGTTTCCTTCAGCTGTGTCTTAAAGTAAATCTTGTTGTGGAGCGGAGCCCTCAGCTGAGAGAGCGCTGGGAAAGCGTCCGCCACTGCAGCCTGGGAAGCCGCGCGGCGCACACGAGCCTCACCGCCGCGCCCGCTGCGCCTCGGGCCACCGCGCGGCGCGCCACGCTCCAGCCCTCGCCTCCTCCTCCGCTCCTCGGCTTTCTCTCTTCTTTCCCCGGCTCCGGGCTCTGCCCTGCACGCCTCTCCCCTCCCCTCCTCCTTTCTCCCCTCTCCTCTCAACACTCGCCCGGCTCACTCGCTCTCGCACAGACTCACCGACCCCTGGGCCAATTATCACCCGTAAGACATCACCGCGTGCGCGCGTGGGTTTCTTCTCTCTGCCCGAAAGAGAGAGCGAGAGGAAGAGAGAGAGAGAGGGAGAGAGAGAGAGTGTGTGGCTGCGCCCTGCTGCTGCCCGCACCGCGTAAGTATCTTCACCCGGTCGCTGTCCCCTCCCCTTTTCCAGAACCGCTTGCACTGGCTTGTTCTTGAATGGGAAGGAGAGAGAAGAGCCTCCCGTTACTCACACCCGTGTAAACATTCTTTTTCCAGGGGGAAAAAATGGTGTTATTTACATGAATCGTAATCAAATAGCCTCTAAAAACAGTTTTCTAAGCAGGAGCCTCAGTGGAACTCCGCGCTCCGCTCCTCCCAGTTACGAAGAGTAAGTGATCCGCTTGGCTTTTATTTCTTTCTCGTGCTGGCTGGTGGCTGGGGTGGTGGTGGCGATGGGGGGAGGCTGGCGTTGCCGGACTTGTCGCTGATCTTGTCACCTTTTGTGTACTGTGCCTGGGGTGCGCTGAGGCTCTGGCTTCCTTTTTTATTTTTATTTTTATTTTCCTTTCACTCTTCTCAGGAGAGGGGGCCGCGAGGGGGACCGAGTCCTTTTTTGTTGTTGTTCTTGTAGATTTCTTGCGGTCTCCCTAGCCTCCTTCCCTTCTCCCGGGGTTGAAACTCCAGGGCCTGTCCCGGGTCCCTTCCCTTTGTCTTGTTTATTCTAGCTGCCTTTCTTCCCGGCTTTTCCTATTTGCTTGGTGTTTGCATACCTTTCACTTCTCCTTTTTAACCCGGGGCCGAGGGCCGGCCGTGGGGAGGAGGGAGGGGAGGGGGGTGCACCCGGTGACTTTCCTCTCCCTGCGCGTTCAGAGCTGGGAGCTTGCACCCGGCTCTTCATCCGAGGAGGGACGAGTGGAGGGACGGTCCCGAGGAGCGAGCGCCGCCGTGCCCCTCCACCCAGTCTGCGCGCCTCGCTGGGAAGCACAGAGTAGGGCGAGTTGGCCCAGGAGCCTCAGGAGTCGCCCCTGGGGCCATCGGGACGCGGCGCTGCGGAGGGCCGGCCCCGGGTCGGGGTGTGCTTGGGCCGCCCATAGGCGAGCAGAAGCCCCCAGCCATTACCAGCACTCCCGGGTAGTGGGCAGCTGCGCTCCGGCCTCGGCTGGGTAGTGCTACTGTGTTGCCCCAGTTCCTAGGGCTGGGGAGGGAGGAGAAGAGCCCAGCGGAGTGGAGAGGTGAGAGTGATTGTTGCTGAGAAGAACGGCGTGGAGGGCGGGAGGAAGGGGGAGAGCTGCTATCTTGCCTGAACAGACAAGGAGAAGGGACGGGGGAGGGGGGCGGTAGACATCACCCAAAGTCCAGCTGAGCAAGTTGTCGTCGCTTCGACAGTGCCAGCCAGTTGGTCCTGCTAAAACTGAGCGCCTGTACCGAGAGCGAAGGGGGCCTGGAGAGAGCATCGAGCCACACTCAGACTCTCCCGCCCCTGGCCAGCTTCTTGGGAAGTTGAGTCCTCTGGGCAGACTCAGGCAGAAGCAGAAGGAGGGGCTGGAGGACAGTCTTAAGCAGCCCAAGGAGGCCGGTTGATGTGTGAAACTGCTATTCTTGGCAGCCCAGAGCCCTTCGCCTCAGGGAAGGCTGGAAACTCACCTGCTTACTTACATTTTTCCGAGAACATCTGTGTTGTCTCCTTAAGCTTATGAAAATAGAGCAGGCCCAGGGTGGCCTCCTCTCAAAGTCAAGGCTAGAAGAGTCTCCGCGTCTTGTTCTGTCTCCTCCCTAGCCCTCCCTCCTTTTACCACCCCGATCGTACCCCTCTGTTAAAAAAAAAAATCATTTCCTCTCCTAAACCAGGCAGACAAAAGTCTGTTAGCAGAATGCGCATGGGCAGGGCTGGACAGGTGTGTTGTGTCAAGAGAGACAGGTGCAAGTTTCCTGGGTGTCTGTGTTTCTGTACAGCTCCAGACCACAAGGCTTCAGGGCTGAAGAGGTTCATGAATTTATGGTGGTTCTGGTTAATGGGATTGCTAGGCTAATGGGAATCGGGCTGTTGTGTTCTGAGCCCTTGCCATGAGATTTTTTTTTTTTTTTTTTGTGGAGGTGGGGGTTGTATGTATTTGTTTATTTGTCTTAAGGATGTTGGCAGGTGACTGCTAAGGCCCTGTCTCAGGCTTCTGTCTGCCAAAAGCACACCCCACTTCAGGGTAGCAGGTGGAGGGAGCTGACTTTCTCTTTGCCTCCCTCCAGTTCATGCTTGTCTGGCAGGTCAGTGCTTAGCAGAGATGGGGGCAGGGAGATCCTTTGTGTGTGTGTGTGTGTGTGTGTGTGTGTGTGTGTGTGTGTGTGTGTGTGTGTGTGTGTGTGTATTTTGGACAGCAATGGGTAGCTTGTAACTGCCCCAAATACCAAAGTCAGTTCACAAGTGTGACTTGCTGTTAAAGCTTGTGTTTGTAGTTCTTTCCCTGCCTGCCCAGAAAGAATAGGGTTGTGCCTAAACTCTTTCAAGCCCTGTGTTAAATACTCTCATAAAGTGAACTGTGCCTGTCACTGTATCAGACATGTGCCAGGTGTCCTAGAAAGGACTTTGATGGAGAGGGAGAATCTGAGTCTGTGCTAAGGAGCTGGGCTCTGGCGATGTGATGGAGGACACGGGCAGGCAGTTCGATGAAGAGTTTTTTGCAAGAACTTCTGAGTGTTTTCAGAATGAAACAGGCTGCGTGCAGTGAGAAGGAAGAAAGCTTGTGTGCCAGGGAAGATGTTGGGAGTTCTGTGTAAGTGCTGTGTCTGGGTGTCTGGGTTCTTAAAACTTGACCTTCTAGGCTGTTGGTTAAACAGTTGACTTCCTTAAGTTGAACTGTGTGGGAGTAGGTCAGATGGCGGACAGTTTTTGTTGGTTAGTTTTGCTGTTTGGAGGTTATCTCCGTTTCCATGAAAATGACAGGTACGTGTCACTTAGTCTTAACTTAAGCATTAGTCACCTTCTACCCCCTCTCAGCTTCCTAGCACTTTCTTTGTATGCTTTTGAAGATTTTTGATAATTAAAATGTCATCCATAGCTATGTTCGTATGCCTTATTTTTAATAGGCGTTAGTCATGCTTGGCGCTTATTGATATTTTATGTGCCCGTTATGCAGAATTCTATTTAGTTTAATCACCACCTTGTGGGGGGAAAGTCATGCATACACAACATGCATCTTTGTTCTCCGTGTGTCCATTTGCTAGCTCGGCTCCGCTGCAAGCCGCTGTGCAACCTTCAAACCTCCACTAACTCACTCTGTAAGTTGCTAGGCTCCTTCTCATTTGTTCAGAACTCATCAAGTCCCTTCTTACGAATTTCCTCTACTATTTTAAGCATGGTCTCAACTATGTACTATCAATATTAAAATTTGTACTATTCAGTATTCTTAAAGAAATTATAACATGTTAGTGATGTTATAGTGTGAAAACAGGTTATTCATGATTGTTGTTATAGGTTTCAAATGCAGTAAAGTGGAAGGTGACATAGAAGAAATTTCTCCAATCTCATTGCCTAGTGCATTCCAAAGCTTTGAAGGATATTTTGAGTATTTTGGTTTTTCTGCAAAAAGAAAAAAAAAGTGTGAGTGCATTTTTTTAAGATTATTTCTCACATTCTTGTATTTGCCCAATTTGATATTTTGAGTATTTTGGGTTTTCTGCAAAAAGAAAAAAGTGTGAGTGCATTTTTTAAGATTATTTCTCACACTCTTGTATTTGCCCAATTTGATGAATTGCAACTTTTAAATAAGTGGAAATCAATATCTTGGGCAGGTCTCAGAAAATGTTCTGTGTTCATTTTTCAAGTGAAAAATGAATGGAATTTTAGATAGGACGGAGAAATAGCAAATGAAATGGTTACAATTTGGAACCTTTTATTGTAAAAGGAAATTTAAAAGTTGTATCAATAAGATCTCAATCTTTAAAGTATCAACTTATGCCCAGTAGGTTTTCTTAGCCTTATAGCATGTAAAAATATCTCTAAATTAAAAGTTGTTAATTAGCAGAAATGCAGAAGGGGACAGCGAGTGATTAGTGTGTGTGTGTGTAAATAAAAGTACTTGATTTTCCCCTGTTGAATTCAGGCTGATTTTCAGAATGACTTAAAATATTGATGATGATATTCCTCTTGAAATCATATGACCAGCTTAACTCATTTAGAGGCCCCTTAAAGATGACTTTGTAAAAACAATGAAATCCAAGCCATTTCTTCAAATAATTTTATCAACCTGGACAGATATCTGATTAACTGAGGCAGGAAGCCATGCCAGCCTTACACTTCCCATGCCTCATAAAAGATCTGTCTGAACTATCTGGATAATTACCATAATGAAACACTTCTTTGTCTAGAATCTGGGCTCCAGATAGATGTAGTAAAAGTTGCACACCCCCTCCCCAAAATAACTTCTTTATTAAAGTTGAGCCCTGAGCCTCTTCTCTTCATATTGCTGTGTTCCTTTGGAATTCTGAATATTATTCTTTACAACAGCAATGTGCTCTGGCTCGGTCCTCCTTGTGGAACAGAGGACAGACACTGGGTTTCCAGGAGGCACCTTTAGGAGCAGTTAGATCTGATTGATCATGTCTTGAAGTTGTTTTCCCACTATTTTTTTTTTCTTTGTTAAGGAGGCATCTGCTGTGTTGTGTTATCTCTTGTACAGGTGTTGTTAGAGCGTGCGGTTAGGCCGCGAACCAACCAACGCAACACGTGTTTAATAATTTAACACTTTGACATAGATTTCCACATGAATTCAAGAGAGCTTTATATAACACGTGTATTTGGGAAGTAATCATTTGGTCCAGATTCTATTATCACTATTTTTCCATCTTCTTTATGCCATTTCTCAGCAGGACTGGCCCAAAGACTTTATATTGCCTGCTTAAGCCCCAAATCAATGTTAAAGTGAAAACATTATAAGAATCCATAGTAATTGGAGTTGAAAACCCACAGCTTAGTTCACATGCTAAGAGATGTGAAATTGGTGGATACCTCAGTGGGTTGACACTGTGGGTGACTGAGTCCTGATGTATCAGCCTAGAAACTACGGATTGGAAATTAGGGAAACCCTTGGAAAATGTTCTTAGCTGTTTTAATTTTACCATGGTCTCTTCATAGTGCATTTTGATGTGGAAATACATTTTTGTACATTCGGTTAATGAAATATGATGCTAGACATGTACTAGGTCAGCCACCTATTATTTTTTAATCTTGCCTATAATGTCCCTGGATTATGGCCCTGATGTGTATGGTCACTCTCCTTTTATTTATTTTTAAATATTAAGCTGTACGGAGAAATAAAATAATGTGTAGCTATTAACATAATGCCCTGTCTTGCTGGATAAAATGATTTTTCTCCACTTATTTTGACCTGTTGTTTACACCTCAACTGGACTTTTTACAGGGAGACCTAAAGTATTTGCATTCTCCTTGCCAAAAATAGAAATAAATCATTATTTAATTTTAAAATGATACCTGATTCAGATTTTTTAAAAAAAATCGATTTAGCTTGGTGAATTTGGAGGGAGTTATAGGATATTGGGTCTCAGTGGGCCTAGTGTGTATGTTTAATTAATATTTACTCTCCACTGAAGATAAAAGAGTGGTGTTGTCCTACCTTAGAAGAGCCCAGCCTCCTCTTGGCTCTGGCTTGAGACAGGGATGCAGCTGTTGATACCTAGGCTACACGAGAGGAAGCACAGTTGACGCAGAGGTGAATGGCAGCTGTGGGAGGAAGGATGCCTGGGATGACCTTGTGCTCATCCACACACTGGCATGTCCTCTGGGAGCCTCTGCTCCAGAGGTGTTCTGCAGAGTCCAAGATGGGCAGGAGGGAAGGCCAGTCTGGGTAGCATGGTGTGTGTGTGTGTGTGTGTGTGTGTGTGTGTGTGTGTGTGGCGGGGGAGGGGGGCGTACAGCAAAGAGCTTCAGTCTTCATTGGAGGTCTCTGTGCTTTGCAGGTGATATTGAACAGAGAAAAAAGATTTGCGCACACATACAAATGATGTAAAAAAAACCTTAAAATAATGGCAAGGAGCCCTGGTCTTGGGAAGCTAATATATGCACAAAAGAATCTTCCTCAGTACCACCCATATCCAAGTATTTCTGGGACTCAGAAATCACCCGTTTTCTGTTCTTGCTCTCTCCTGACAGCGGCACCTGCTTCACCTGGCAGGCTCAATATGCTGTCAGCAAAATACGTGCGGTGGGTTTTGTCATCCCCAAACCAGTTGTATTATTAGTGAATGAGGAGCCTCAGTTGCTCTGAACTTAATTTTGAACCCAGTATTAAAGTCATTGAGATCCCAAATTCCAACTCAAATTCAGGAAATTTTGCCTTGAAGTGTTTCACACTCAGACGTACAGAGATCTCTAGAAAGAACCACCACCTTGCCTCAGGACACCCTGAAGCAGGCTCTTCTAAATATATTTTGTCTTCAGAGAAAAACACCAAGAGCAAGCAGCATGGTGAAATAGTTGTCATGAAAAAAAAAAAACCCAACATATTGTTGCCATGTAAGCATGGAGCATTTTCTTGATTTTTACAGATTATTTCATGCTGAAATTATGCCTATTTGCATGGGTAGTCATTCTTTAAAACTAGCCACAGATGTACTCCTAGGGAGCACGTAGATGTTTTTACAGGTGAACCGAAAGAGATGGGAGAGATTCCAAGCACTCCACACGCTGCCTTTGGCAATGGACCCTGTTATTGTGAAGATGTGGTCTGTTAAGCAAATTCGAAGTTCAATATCAGATAAACCCGGCATGAAGGCAGTATTTTCATTTTCTTCATAAAACGTTAATTGTAAACAAAAAGATGTGCTTTTTTTTGCATGCATATAAAATCTGGAGCTAGTTACTAAGTGGCACAATGTATCAAGGGCCTTTGATAAAATGTAGGCAAGGATGTTTCCTTTTAATATCTTGCCCCCTAAAACAATGCTAGTTCACTTACAAAGAAGCCATCTCCCTTTCTCATATATTTGATTGATATTTTTTTTTTATATCTTTCTCCAGTTGCTTCTTCTGTTTGGCTTCCCTACCCCTTCCCCTGCTTTCCTTGGCATAGGCAACAATATCTACAAATGGTATATATTTAAGAGTTTCTTAGCCGTTTGAAGTACGGTTTTGGCAGATTTTACCAGAACAAAACTGGTACTAAAGATGTGTGTATTCTTGCCTGGCCCAGTAATGCACTGTTCCACATACTGGCTCCCAATATGTAGCAACAGCCAGTCTAACTTTCTAACAATTGCAGCCACCAAAAGGATACTGTGACCATTTCTAAACATGTCCTTGCTATATGTGGACACAGCAACAGATACCATACCTGTGAACTCACTGATCAAAACCCATAACTGTGCTAAGTAAGCAATGCTGAACAATGAGTATCTGCCTTTATCTCCGTGTTTCACAGACCAGTAACATTCTTCCCATTTCACATATGACAAGATTGATTTTTAAATTCAGTAATAAAAGTGTGTGCTAAATATCTGCATCTATTTGAGCCTTCCCTTCCTTCAGTAACATGAATGCCCCAGTGCTTTCCAGATCAGATCTTCATCCAAATTTCATGCGGCCTCAAAAATTTAACCCTGTTTCTTAAGTGTAACCCACTCCCCTCTTCTTTTATAATAAGAATCTCAATGCCCCCAGATTTAATCAATTGCTCGTCAGAGGCTGTGTTCTTCTAATCTGCCATTTCTTCCAAAGATAAACAGTATCATTTTAGGCATTTGTGAAAGAGAATCATATTACTGGTGCTTAAGCAGTTTTTGCTTTTTTTTTTTTTTTAATCTTAATCCATCTTAAACCAGTGGAGCAGAAATATTTAAAAATGTTTCATTTCAAGCGGAGTTCATGATAAATTGCAATAATTGTGATGTGCCATAAATCCCAGAGCCTATGCATTTTGCATTTGATTCAGGATTGAGGTCAGGAAATTTGGAGAAATTTAAAGAAAATGATTCATCAGTCCTTTTGTTCTGTTGGCCAGGGTCCCGGGATTCTTGAGCTGTGCCCAGCTGACGAGCTTTTGAAGATGGCACAATAACTGTCCAGTGATGCCTGACCATGACAGCACAGCCCTCTTAAGCCGGCAAACCAAGAGGAGAAGGGTTGACATTGGAGTGAAAAGGACAGTAGGGACAGCATCTGCATTTTTTGCTAAGGCAAGGGCAACATTTTTCAGTGCCATGAATCCCCAAGGCTCAGAGCAGGATGTTGAATATTCTGTGGTGCAACACGCAGATGGGGAAAAGTCGAACGTACTCCGCAAGCTGCTGAAGAGGGCGAACTCGTATGAAGATGCCATGATGCCTTTTCCAGGAGCAACTATAATTTCCCAGCTGTTGAAAAATAACATGAACAAAAACGGTGGCACCGAGCCCAGTTTCCAAGCCAGCGGCCTCTCCAGCACAGGCTCCGAAGTACATCAGGAGGATATATGCAGCAACTCTTCAAGAGACAGCCCCCCAGAGTGTCTTTCCCCTTTTGGCAGGCCTACTATGAGCCAGTTTGATGTGGATCGCTTATGCGATGAGCACCTGAGAGCAAAGCGCGCCCGGGTTGAGAATATCATCCGGGGTATGAGCCATTCCCCCAGTGTGGCGTTAAGGGGCAATGAAAATGAAAGAGAGATGGCCCCGCAGTCTGTTAGTCCCCGAGAAAGTTACAGAGAAAACAAACGCAAGCAGAAGCTGCCCCAGCAGCAGCAACAGAGTTTCCAGCAGCTGGTTTCAGCCCGAAAAGAACAGAAGCGAGAGGAGCGCCGACAGCTGAAACAGCAGCTGGAAGACATGCAGAAGCAGCTGCGCCAGCTGCAGGAGAAGTTCTACCAGGTCTATGACAGCACCGACTCTGAAAATGATGAAGATGGCGACCTGTCTGAAGACAGCATGCGATCGGAGATCCTGGATGCACGGGCCCAGGACTCGGTGGGGCGCTCAGACAATGAGATGTGTGAGCTGGACCCGGGGCAGTTCATCGACAGGGCTCGAGCCCTTATCAGGGAGCAGGAGATGGCCGAGAACAAGCCGAAGCGAGAAGGCAGCAACAAAGAGAGAGATCACGGGCCAAACTCCTTGCAGCCAGAAGGCAAGCATCTGGCAGAGACCTTAAAACAGGAGCTGAACACGGCCATGTCACAGGTCGTGGACACGGTGGTCAAAGTCTTCTCAGCCAAACCCTCTCGCCAGGTTCCTCAGGTCTTCCCACCTCTCCAGATCCCCCAGGCCAGATTCGCAGTCAATGGGGAAAACCACAATTTTCATACGGCCAACCAGCGCCTGCAATGCTTTGGTGACGTCATCATTCCGAACCCCCTGGACACCTTTGGCAATGTGCAGATGCCCAGTTCCACAGACCAGACGGAAGCACTTCCCCTGGTGGTCCGCAAAAACTCATCCGAGCAATCTGCCTCTGGCCCAGCCACTGGTGGCCACCACCAGCCCCTGCACCAGTCGCCTCTTTCCGCCACCGCTGGCTTCACCACCCCGAGCTTCCGCCATCCCTTTCCCCTGCCCTTGATGGCCTACCCATTTCAGAGTCCACTAGGTGCTCCCTCCGGCTCCTTCTCGGGAAAAGACAGAGCCTCTCCCGAGTCCTTAGACTTGACGAGGGACACAACGAGTCTGAGGACCAAGATGTCATCCCATCATCTGAGCCACCACCCCTGTTCACCAGCACACCCACCCAGCACCGCAGAAGGACTCTCTTTGTCACTCATAAAGTCTGAGTGTGGAGATCTTCAAGATATGTCCGACATCTCACCTTACTCGGGAAGCGCAATATCCTTTTATCTTTCCCCTCAAGAACAAACATAAACAAAGCTCCCTCCCCCCGCAACACACACAAAGCTTAGATGCCCACACTATATAGGATGACCTATGTCAATATGGTTTTTGGCGTGTTCTGTGGGGTTTAGTTTTGTTTGAGTTTGGGGACTTTGAGACAGGGTTTTACTCTGTAGCCCAGACTGGCCTGGGTCCCCTGAGGTGCTCAGAGGACAGGCATGCACCACAGTGCACTGCCAGTACCTTCTTAAGAATGTAGTCTTTCCTATTACTTAACATATTAGTCCTGTAGGAGCCATGCGCTGGGTGTTTCTGATTGCAGAGAAACTTAAAAACTAACTCCAGCATCTCTGCAACTTGGACAAGTACATAACTGCCTCTAGGAACTTCTGTAAGACAATTTCCCAACAGCGATTTTTCCTGCCTTTCTTCCTATGTGACTCTCTTGTCTCCTTTCTTGAGAGCAGATGGAGTGGGGGGAACGATATGTTGTCAATACTGAATTTTATAACGATGGTAAGTTTTAGGACAGAAATAAGGAGAAAAGCCAGTTTTCAGACCTGTGATTCCACCAAGAATTCTCACTGCCAACTGCCTTTGAGGTCACTGTGGCCTCAGAGGTCTGACTAGATCTCACGAAGACAAGGAGGCTGTGGGATAACCATGAGTGTGGGGAGGGCTTGCATTCTGTCTTTAATCTTAAGTGAGACTCTTTTTTTTTTTTTTTTAAAGGAAATGGGCAGGTACTGATTTATTCAGACGGCGTCAGCCTCTCTGTATCACCAAGGTCTGTTCTGTGGGTCTGGGGCAGCTGCCTGTACGCATGAGTGACCTCTGCTCAGCCAAACACAGAAATCTTTTGTCCTAACATACACAAAGCAAATTATTTTGGAAAACGAGAGAACACAGTTAAATCTAAAACTCGGCTGTATAAAAATGGCCTCTTTAATGACTCTTTTCCATCCTGAACCTGACTCTTAGGTAGAGATGTCAATTATATTTTTAGCAGATCTGTCTTGTACTCCAGTGATTTTTAATCCATAACTTTTTTCTTCTACAAGTCAGTCATATATATATATATATATATATATATATATATATATATATATATATAGTGGTTGTTTGTCTTTTGTGTGTGTGTGTGGAATAGTAGCATTTGGGGGCAGGTGGAGACATGCCTCTTGTATAATAAATTACCAGATGGATATAAAATTTAGCAATTAAGTTGGCTGTTACTAAATTGAGGATTTTGAGCAATAATCTTGCTGACAGAGATTGACATTTTAGTAGCAGAGCCCACTCCAGAGGCTGCACAGAGATCCAAGTCCCCAGGATGACAGAATTATGCTCTCATTCCTCCAGGACAGCCATGGTGGATTGGTAAAGTGAGCTAAAGCCACAAGTATGAGACCTCTTGGGCCACTAAGCCCAGAATCTCTTCCCAGCCCTATGAAGACAAGAACATCTCAGGCAAAGACCCTGAGGTCTTAGATCTGAGTCTGAACCTGTTTGCTGGTTCAACCTCCGTTTTTCAAAAGCTAAAATTCAGTGCGCCGAAAGTTAAGCCTGTCGGTTGCGTTCTGTATCACCAGCTGGCAATGCATTTTGCTCAAAGCCACCGGTGCAGAGCTGCTGGGCAGGAGGAAGGGGAAGGAAGGAGATAGGATGGCTTGATCAGTTGTCAACCTAGCCGAGAACACCATCTTGTTAGCTGATTTATGTCTAAGGCTAGACTCCTTGCACCTCAGAGAACTACATTTTAAAACAAATAGGAAAGTAGCAGTGGTTGTTGCCCCCCGCCCCCACAGTAACATGCTCCTCTTAGTGACCAGTTAAGCTAAGTTTCAGAATCCTGAAAGTACACAGAAACGTCTTGCTGAGAACACCAGCTTTCTGAGTTTGGACTTAGTATCCTGATCAGACAATTGTAATCATGCCCCTTTTTCTTTCACTTGGTCTTCTAGGGAGAGAAAAGTCTTTGGTTGGCTTTAAGTATTTGCTAAGGTCACTGTGCTGTCCTTCTCTCTAAATCCCCTGAGGAATTTTGAGGATTTGAAGGGGAAGAGTCTCTTCTCCAGGGTGACTTTTCCTGTGTCCTGCTGTATACAGCCTCTTCTGAACAGTGATGGCAGGAGACACCCATGTGGGCCTGAAGTACAGGTTTTTATGTCTGGGGTTGCTTCCTTCCTTCAGGCTCCATGGCCTTGGACCTCTTGTAATTAGCCATTTTGTTTCTTACATTTTGGCCTCCTAACCTCTGGATTTCTGCTCTCCTCTACTCCATGTCCCTGTGACTGGCCAGCTTGTTACTAGCTCAGGTCTTGGGAAAAGGACAGGCAAGCCACAGCAGGAAACCGGTTCCCACTTAGCACTTGATCCCCTGGGTGTGGCTGGCCTGACACACACTCCTACTGCTCTACAGAACCGTTCTATCTGTTCTGTTTTAGACAAAATAAATAAATAAATAAACCTCAAGCTTTGATTGATAAAATCTTGAGGAATCACAGCAAGTAATGTTTTACTTCAGTTTTTAGACTGCGAGGCCTTAGTGGGGAAATACTGATCCAATGAGTAGAAATGTGCTGGGATGGTACATGAGGACCGCCAACCATTACTGTGCTTTCAAAGTTCTTTAAATTGTCATGAATAACTTCCGTTTTTAGACCCTCAGCATGCTAGGGATTGAACCCAGGGTCTTGTACATGTTAGGTGAACAGCCTGTCCACTGAACAATCACTCCAGGGCTGCATAATCTCTCCCTTCAAGAACACTTCTTTCTTACTCCAAAGGGCATTCCTGTTTCTCAGGGAAGTCGCCATGATAAAGAACAGTACTGAATGCCGGCTTCTCAAGTGGCCCCAGTCTCCGGTGAACACGTTTGTCATATATGTTTGCAATACTAGGCTCACGGCCTTGTAGTCCCTCCAGAAGGAAGGAAGTCAGGGTTGTGTTTGTGGTAAATGGAACCTCAGTGCACCTGGTCAAAAAGCTTGTGTCTTGGGCATAAAACAGTGTGTTCAATATCTTTGCAAATGAATCCGTTTAATCAAATACTAAGTTTTATTCAAATTCCCAAAGAATCACTAGCCAATTGTCTTTCTTTGTGATGTTCCTTGTCTCACATCTTCTTTGCATCTCAAGAAAAATAGCCTTGTGTGTGCCTTTCACATTTGCATCCACCCAGCTCAAGTCCAAGGTTGTCAGATGAACCATTAAGAGATGTGCAGCTGGAGGTCCTCAGCCTTTTCTCTGGGATTGACATTTGCGAAGGATGTCTCACGAATATTCAGGGTCGAGAGGGGAAAACTGTTTCATGGCACGAATCAAAGTCCAGCCATGAAACACCAGTTTAAAATGATTGTTTTTGTGTTTGTTCTTTTTGGTTTGTTGAGAGAAAGTCTCACTATGTAGCCTAGTCTGGCCTTGAGGTCACAACAGTCCTCCTGCCTCAGCATCCCTCATGCTGGGAGATAGGTGTGAAGTGTGATCTTTGACATTTTTAGAGGCCTTGAAGGGCCTTGGAATTTAACACATAGATGAAATCTTGAATGGCTATAAGCACCTAACCATCTGGGTGGGGGTGGGGGGAGAGTCATTAAAACAGACAAACAAACAAACAAACAACCTCCACAGCTCTCTGCTGATGTCGGACTCCTCCTGGTAGAGGGACAGCCTGCTCCATTGCCGTCACTAAATGAGAGTTTAGCTCTTTTCCTTCCATCCATTGAATTTTCTTAGGAAAGCCTCAGAGCAGCAAATCAGAGAAGGACAATTCTTTCCAGAGTTTCAAAGTGTTTAGAACATGGGATAACCGTCTTGCCCGTGTGGAAATCAGCTTGAAACTCAGAGTTGAGCTAGGGGAATTCTTTTTCCTTCCTGTAGCCTTCAGGGCCTATTCTTCCTGCATTTGCCTTTTTGCTGCCTGAGCTGTTCCTGCCGCGGCTGCTGTTGAGGTAAGGTTATATTGTGCTTGGTAAACAAACCGCATTGAGACTCTCAGGTTGTTTGGGCTCTCAGGTCCAGCTGTACCCCTCTCCTTTCCTGATCCTTTATATGCCAAGCAGATGTCTTTCATTAATTTATGGATTTATCATCTTTTCTTTTTTCCTTTTCTTTTTTTTTTTTTACACCTGGCAGCCGTCTCAAGTTTCTTCAGTTATTGTCTATTTTGCATTACACATAGAATTGAATGTCATCTGTCTTCACAAAGCTGAGGCTCAGAGAATTGAGGCGAGCTGTGTGAGCTGCCGGGACAGCGCTTGTTTGCACCCCCTCCCCTCCCCCACCCCTTCACCTCCTTAATATTTATTTGTGCTCATTTTCTTCCCTGGCCTTGAATGGAGCTTAGCTCGTGTTCAGTACAGCTGTATGTTTACTGAATCTATTCCATCGTGAGTCATTGTGCGTGTGTAAGTATCCAGGAAACAGCTAGTGCTTTCTTGGAAGAGCAGTCGCTTTCAGCACAAGCACTTAAAAGGGAAATTAACCAATTGGTCAGTTCAGATTGATTTTGAGGAGGGGAAAAAAAAGGATTATCTAACTGCTGGCTTTTAAATGTTTCATTAGCTATTTTTAATAGTTTATTAGAAACATATATTTTATGAGATTTTCATCTTAATTACACAAAGATCCAGAGGGACAGAGACAGGTTCTGTGTCCTCTTTGGGCAGATGGTGCCAGGTATTACCAACCAGAAACATCTTTAAGCAAAAACTTGAGCAATCCAAATCAGAATAATGATTTTCTTCATTAAATAAAAAGCTTCTAAATTCTGATTTTTTAAAAAAATGGATTTTTTTAAATACAAAAAGCTAAAATATCTTAACAAAATTTAGATGCATGGAAAGCCCCAGGGTATTTGGGCATCTTTGTGCCTCTCTTAGACACACAACCAAACAGATTGTCTTTTGTATGACACCAAATCTACAAGATTCGGGACTTAGAATCACAGGCAGAGCCCTCTGAAAGAAAAGATTAGAACCCAGATCGAAGATATTCATCCAAGTTTGGGCTCGCTTAAAACTCTTATCATGAGGCTGAGAGACAGCTTGCAACTATGATTTCACTTATCCATTTGGGCAGATGGTCCTGAAGTGCCCGGCTCCTTTCGTCGTCTCCATCAGTCTAATGGAGGTTACTAGAGGGCCTTTCAGCTTTTCCTTGGCACAACAAGTATGTCAGTCATAAATTATCGTCTTTGTAATCATTAAGGACCTTAAACAAAAACACAAGTCCAGTTAAGCTGCTTTGGCTTGCACATAGAAAAATCAAAATTTCTTTCTTCAGTGTTTATTCTCAGTTAAACACACACACACACACACACACACACACACACACACACACACACACACACAAAGCCACAACAGTTAACTTTTTTATTTAAACACAACGGTGATCTTCTTTTTTTCCTTTAACAGCATAGGCTGTACAGGAGGATGTTCTGAGAACACATTCATGGCAGAGTGTTTGGTCAGGAGTAGTCAAGAGCTTATCGATATTAATTTGATTATGAATCTTCAGATCCTTCCTGGTTCCCCACTATTCTTACAGTTCACAGTGCCGTTCCTAATGGAGGTCACTAGGAACCTGTTCTCTTTCTCAAATGTCTATGTTTATCTGACCTTTCTTCCTAAGGTGTGAAATTTTCCCAGGTAGCTAACTATGTGTGGGACACACACACACACACACACACACACACACACACACACACACACACAGACACCTTATTTTCTGTTTTCTATCTTTATTTTTTTCCCACTCTCCTTTAAGAGAGAGTCCTCAGAGGAGCCTCTAGGAAGGACCCTTAATTGACCTTGTGGGGGACCACATTGATTTTCTCCACGTGCATCTTCATCTCTGATAAATTATAAAGCCATTAATTTGCTGAGGAAATGGCAGGGCCAGGCTGCGGCACAGATGTGACCAGAGCCATCCCAGCTCGGAGCCTGCTGAGGAGTTGCCAAGAATCTGAGAGAGAATCAGGCAGCCTGGATTGTTATGGTTAGCCTCCCATTCTCCTGGGAACTGTTTTCGTTGCCACTGTTTACAGATCTAAAAGGTGATGATGTTTCCAGATAAATAGGCCTTCTTATTTGGGGTAAGTGGCTACTTATTGATCTGCTAACCCACATGTATTGATTTGTTAGCCCCCAACTACTGTGCCATTCTCAAAGGAGTTAACTATAAATCCAGGATGGGCAAATTGTATTTAGTGTTGAGCCGTCGCCTTAACAAAGGCAACACCCGCTTCTTGTTCTCTCATGCCGGACTGCCCCTCCCAAGTTGTTATTTTAAAAGAAACAGTTCAAAGACAATCGAAATGAGATAGGAAGAAACTGAGTCCTGAAGCCTCACTGTGACAGCGCTGCAGGTGAGAACATGGAGCTTGCATAACCACGTTCAAAATAAAGAGCTGTGTAGCTTTACCTAGGCCAGTGTGGTGATCTGCGGTAAACTGCAGCGTGTACAGAAAAAAGCAAACAGAATGGTAACTGCAGAGAAAGAACACAGCTCCTAGGTAAGACTCCTGCCGTGGCTTTAGGCTGGTCTGTCTCCTTAGCAACAAGTGAACAGTATGGATAGCATACTGGACTTCAAATGGGGGAGGAGGGCTTGGCCATCCTCATCAGGAAGTAGCCAAGAATCTGCAACTGAATTGTGCATCCTAACCATCCCCTTTGGCAATCCAAGACAGGTGGTGAGCATTCTAAACCCAAGGTGGCCAGTTAGTGATGGATTCCACAGTCTCTATGGATGACCACCCAGCTTTCCCAGGACTGCTTGTGGGACTCTAGACCTCTGAGTGTGTGTGGGGATGGGGACAGGAAGGATAGCCCCTTTCATTGAACCTTGTTTGTGCCTTAACTGGTTGCATCCTACATGCAGGAAGGGTTGTCGCCCAATCACTTGAAAAAGGCAAAGCTCATGTTCTTTTACACCCGTTACCCCAGCTCCAACATGCTGAAGACCTACTTCTCTGATGTAAAGGTAGGGACCGCTTTTATTACCCATCTTTCATTGTCTGTGGGTGCAACAGTGATCTGAACTCTCAGGAGTTCATGGAGATGCGTGTGGGGTCTTATGGCTACACCTGTGATGTGAATGATTGGCCGTACTTGTCCTGTCATCTAAAGGTGCGAGGCAAAGATACCACTTGTCTCTTAAGACCTAAGGGTGTTTCCCAAGTCGCATGTGGTACCAGTGCAGTCCAGGAGACTTTGCATGTTTTAGTAGCTTCCTGGATGAAATCTCCACTGGTAATGCCTGGATGTTCCAGGGGGGAAAAACAAACAACAAACAAACAAAAAAATCACCCCCCTCTGCAAACAGTAAACTGTTTCTGTTCTCGTTGGTTTCTCCGATTTGTGCCTCTGAAAGCTAACTCTTAGCACCTCCTCTGCCCCTGCTGAAAGGAGTGAACACTGAAATTCTCTATGCAGTAGCTGCTTAAAAACAAAAGTGATGATTGTCTCTTACTTACAACTTAATTTGTTGTTGATGTAGAGTACACTGAGCATAAGGGGGATGAATAAAGTGACAGATTCAGGACACATTATTCAAATGAGGATATGAAAGCTGTCGGCCTACAGCTGCAGCCCCCCTCGTTCTACAGAATACTGGGACCTCCTGGTTTTCTCTGTGCGTGCGCATGCGCGTGTGTGCGTGCGTGCGTGTGTGTGTGTGTGTGTGTGTGTGTGTGTGTGCACGTGCATGTGTGCATGGGTGTTGTATGTGGGTTTGAAGTAGTTATTTGCATCAACTTGAAGTTGTGTTAATCATCTGTAACTTTTTAAAAAACATAGACTGGGTCTTGGTGATTATAATGACACAGTGTCATTATCCAAGGAATTGATAAACATTACATTAGCTGAGATTGGTTTGGGGGGTTGAGAGGTTCCCCCCTCCCCAAGCCCTTCCCCTGCCTACCTCAGTGTATACAAGTTCTGATTTCTTCAACCATGCTCTCACAAGCCACCGATGGGCCTGTTCTTCTCCCTCTCCCTCCCTCCCAGCTTGTCTGCATCTCATACCCAGGTCGAGACTACAGCTGTGTTTCTGCAGGCTAGTTTGTTAGTTTCTGTCACTAATGCTTAACTTGGCCTTCTGGGAGACGTTTTGTTTTTCTTCCTGTTTGCTTCTGAACTGTGCATTAACTTCAGCGTCTTCTCTCTTGCTGTGTTGCTTACGTGGGAGGCGTGTTCTTCCCCTCATCCAGCACCAACCCACTGGACAAGGTGGGGATGGTAGCCCAAGGCTGAAGAAGGAACCATAGGCACACAAAAAGCTGGTGCCATAGGGGGTCAGGAAAAGGACTTGAATTTGCTGGATGGCACTCTGCAATAGATTTATTGGTTAGAACAAGTGGTTGAGGACTGGCCAGTTTTGGTCTCACAGGCATGCCCATTGAGACCAAAATTGACATTGGGGCAGGACATTGCCATTCTCAAAGTTCATACTCAGGAACTGAGTTTTAGTTTAGCAGTAGTGATAAACACACACACACACACAAACACACACACACACACACACACATCACATCACAAAAATAATTTTCATAATGTTTTAAAATAAATTAGGGCACATTCATAGATATCCTTGATTGTCAGTTGGATATGCCTGAAAGCCTTCTAGGACCTGGCCAACCTCTCTTTGGTTCTAAAAAGGAGACAAGGATGGTTATAATTGTGTGCACCGTGTGCACACATGTATGAGTCTTGTTACCTCCTGATTCTCCTCTCTTACTGAAATGATCTGTTGCATTTTTATAACATTATGACATTGCCTCATATATTTTTATATAGCACCTTCCATCCAGAGATAGACCGAAGAACTTTTTGAACACAGGGTCACTCAGCAGCGAAATGAGCCTACCGCAGGAGGTGGGGGAGGGGGTGGGATAGGCAGGTGGAAGAACCTAAGCTATTTTGAGCCAAACAGCACTCCTCAAGAGTAGATACAGATATTAAAAATGTTCCAGGTTCTGTTTATTTGCATGAATGCTGAGGGACTAAGATCTGAAAAAAAGAAATGTCTCATCCCTGCAGGACGCACCTAGTAAACCAGCTGCACAAGTAACTACTTACCCTGTCCAAGCCACAATAAAATACCTGGGTAAATGTTTTACTTTTAAAAGCACTAATATTCAGTTATAGATTCTGCCCATACTTTAGTCACACTAGGAGAAATGGCGGCTAAGGTATGTGCGAGTTTAGTTGAATAATAATTGTCCTCTGTAATGAAAGGAAACAGTAGCATGTGTGACCCACAGCGGAAAGCCACGGAAGGTCGTTTCTCTTTCATTTTTTGGAATGAATTATACATTTTTAACTTTCCTAATTACATCTTTCAATTTGGCTAGTAATAAATGAATTTGTATTCCTTGAGCTTATGAAAGTGATGCTTGGATGACGTGCACAGGAGGCAATTTAAATGAGGTGCTTCAGAACTTTCAGAGGACAGTGACAAGTAGCCTGAGACTTCCCTAAAGTTAGGGTGACTCCAAGTCTGTTGATTCTCTGTTATGTACAAACATAGGCTCATTATGCTGTATCACATCTACATACAGTCATATCTGTTTCTTTTTAAGGCTAAAAGAACTAGATACTGTGCTATGTAAGGATACACAGTGCAAATTTTTATTACAGTTAAGAACTAGATACTGTGCTATGTATGGATACACAGTGCAAATTTTTATTACAGTTAAGATTCAAGAAACCACTTCAGAATTGAGAGATCCCTAGAAATTGGGGAAGGGACCCTAGAATTTCATCAGAAATGCCACTATCTTGAAAAAGACATGCAACACTTGGCTTGGCACATTCATCAAAAAAAAAAAAAAAAGTCCTAACCCTAATAAAATATACTTTTTCAAATTGTTGAGTCATTTCCACTTCAAATAGTTACAATGCATTAGTTTTTGCAATAAAAAACAACCAGGAGAAACAGTTTATGCAAAAACTGTTTAATTTCTCGAGGTAAGTGTTACCTAGATGTCTGTCATAGCCATAGCTGGAGACCAGGTGTTGGATGGAGTCCATCCTTCCTGGAGCTCCTGAAGGTGAGCTGACCGAGTGAGGCACATGACTTCACGTCCCCCTCCAGGCCTGGAGCACTGCCGACCAGCCCCACCTGGCTTCCTCTGTGGAAGGCAATAGATGTGCTCAGTCACCCCAGAGAAGGAGAGTTAGAAGGGAATCACAGGCACTCAGAGATGTGTAGGAATGGTGGAAACAAGAGGCAGATCCTGGGACACCTTAGTTTAACTGCTCCAGTGAGAATCTGAAGTTCTGTGTTCCCTCAGAGAATCCAGCTCCACCCTCCCAAGGACACTTAGGCAAGGGGCTCTGCTCATCCTGTTTTCAGGCCCATTGAGAACAGGTTCATGAATGTGCAAGAGATGCCAGGATGGAAGGGCCTCCCTGGCTTCCCGTTCACTACTGGGTGATTTTAACGTACACACCAATAACTCCTAGACCACTAAATACAACAGATTCGGTGTCATCTCAGCTTTGAGGAGCAGACATTCACAGCCTTTCAAGCCTGCAGTGTTAAATGATGTATCTCGTTCCCTCCACCCCTTGAGTCAACTGCTGCCTAGCCGGATTAAGGTGTCAGGTTGATTTGTTTTATACATCTTTTGACCATGCTCATTGAATATTTAGGAAGTTTCTCCAGCCCATATTGAGGCTGAGATGTCCCGTGGGAAGTATTAATCAAAGTCACAGGGACTCGTACACTCTGGAAACACAGCCTCTTTATTGAAGCGATTAGCTTTTGCAGTAACACATTAGTGCACTACAGAGCTTGCCTTCATAGAACAATTGATCCTTTGCTCATAAAGCACTACGCGGAGCGCGCGGAATTAACTCTTTTAAAGTTGAATACTTTTCCTCCTTCCGCGTGAAGATCTGGAGATCGGGCCGCTTGCATTTTGCTCTTAGCCCGGAACGAAAAACAGAGCACATTTCATTTCCCTTTGGCGGAGGGGAAAGCCTGGCTCTTGGGGCTCTGGGCAACTGCTCATTTTGCCTGTCTCGTTTTTGGAGTCTGTTGTTTCTGCCCATTCTCGCTCTCTGGTATTTCCAGCCTCCAACAATATGCTTTAAATCTCCCTTTCTGTCTCATTCGCACATAATGGCAAGCGTACTTACTTTTTTGTCCACCTCCATTAGGTCATTCATGACCATTCTAGAAAAAAAAAATGCCCCTCTCTTTTTCCCCCTACAGTACTCTTGTCCATATGAGACAATGTCTTGTGACAATGCAGAGGCCTAATCTCCATGTCAAAGCAATTTTCATTCCCCAGTGCACAGCCCGCTATCATTTTGTAATGTTTTGTTTCTTGTTCTAAAAGAATTAAAAAGGAACAGTTAGCCGTCACGGGGGCCTGTAGGCCTTATCTCAGTGTCTGGAAATTTGGACAGTGTATTTTACTGCTCAGATAAAAAGGAAAGAAGTCCAAGTTCAGCAAATCGTAATGGGTTTAAGTTCTATTGAAATCGGCCACCAGAAGATCAGATAACGGGGGTCCTTCAGTTGTCTTTCTAATCGGGTTCCCCGCGAGGCTGAATGGAGACAGAGCAGACGCACAGAGTGAAAATATAATTCTTGGACAGGTTAAGTACATGTTTGAACTCTTGCAAGCAGAAGCGGTTTGCTGATGACTTAATCATTTTCTGGTCAATTATCTGTAAGGGCCCTTGCAACTCCACGGCAATTAGGATGCAAGATGGCCTTTTGGGAGGAACACCAGCCCCCCGCTTCTGTTTCCTTGTGACTTCCATTCTCTATCATAAATTTTCATTCACTTATTATCTTTGCTAGTAGAGAAACAACTTTCTGTAGTAATTACAGCCCATACACACTTTAGCTGTCATCCTGTTGCAGCCTGGATATTCTCAGGGCCACGATTTGATAAGTGTTCCTTGTTGATTTTTGATGGATGTATACCTTTTTCTGGGGGCCCAGGGAAGGGAATGGCCCTGATGACAAAAGGCAGGGGTGTCTTTCAGCCTGCCCGACAGAAAGCGATGGATTTATTGGTTTTGACTTGGCAAGTTAGGACACACCTGTCCTTTTCGTAAGGAAAGCAGTCAATAAGGATGGGACCATTTGCCCATCCAGGAAGACATCTTCATTTCAAAGGTTGTTGGGAAACCTGGGTAAACAGACTTTTAAAGCCCAATCATGCTATAGTAACGTGGCATTAAAAAAAAAAAGTAATAAAGGTCCTGTCTCTGCCATCTGTGACCTGTGTCTTAACCACGCCTCCCAGACAGCACGGCCATCAAGGGAAGGGGCCACGGGCCTTCCAGTGCTGGTTGCAGAGAGCATGGAACAGGTACCAGGGTCTCCCCAGACCACACTGGAAGTAAATACTGTAGGCAAACTCTAAAATGGATGGATTACAGAAAGATGGCCATGGGGTCACATAGCACCAAAACCCATGCAAAACCCAGTCTTACCGTTTTATAGAAAAGCAGGGCACACACTCACACTCTCACACACATACTCACATAATTCACATACACTTATACACACATCCATACTCTCCCTCTCTCTCTCTCTCTCTCTCTCTCTCTCTCTCTCTCTCTCTTTTGCACACACACACACACACACACACACACACACACACACACACACACACACATACTCTTTGGCTCCAGTGTGTTTCCATGCAGTAGACAGATGCATGCGCTCTACTGAAGGTAGAACAGTGGGTTTTTCTTTAAATAAAATAAAAGACGATCCCTCTCAGGAAAATCTGACTTAGAATATGGGTTCTCCACTTGAAGTGTAGAGGGCAGTGGTGTGGTTTCTGTCATTGGTACGCTTTCTAATACTCTGAGAATGTTCATTCCTCTTGCCGCCATTTTGCTGGAACTTAACACCTATCTTCCCAGGTAAATCAGAGAGTGAAACTTAAAAGTGTTTGTGATATTTAAGCAAACTCAACTAACAAAAGAGCAGCAGCATGCTCACCTTTTTCAACATTTAAATTTAACAGTTCAACAGATGCATTACCTCCCAGCTCATCAAGTGGTTCAGCAATTTCCGTGAGTTTTACTATATTCAGATGGAGAAGTATGCACGTCAAGCCATCAATGATGGGGTCACCAGCACAGAAGAGCTGTCCATCACCAGAGACTGTGAGCTGTACCGAGCCCTCAACATGCACTACAACAAAGCAAATGATTTTGAGGTAGGAGCCAGTCTTCAGGCTTTGGTCATCTCCTTTTTCATTATTTATTTTCGTGCTCTTTGGGAAAGATTCTAAATCTGCTTTTGCGATGGTATCTTACTTAAGCGTACACAGTAGTGTGCCAGGCAATTGGGAGAATCACATGGCTCACCCACAGCCATTCTATTCCCATCCCCCATCTCAGCGTACAAGGAAGACCCAGTTGGCCACAGGAAAGGGAACTAAAAAGTCTAAAGTAAAGGGCAAATATAGGATGGTTTCATTTATGTTCTGGGGTACCATCTGAGCTGAAGTGTACATACTGTGTGCAATAGTAACTGCAAAAGTTGCTCCTTAAGAAGTCTAGAAATGGTGGGTGAGTGACTCTGTGATTTCCACCTTACTTATTTCCTTTAGGGGAAGAAGTTGCATGAGAATTTACTAAGTATATTTCAAAAGAGATCCATTTGTGTCTTTTTTGCTTAAAAATTTTTAGTTGCATTTTTATGTATTTGTTTAGTATGTGCACACAAATATGCAGCCTTGGATGTGTGTATGTGTGTGGGGGGTGGTATTCTTGAGCTGTAGAGTGGACATCAAGTTCAGAGGACATCTTGTGGGAGTTGGCTCTCTCTCTCCACCATGTGGATCCCAGGAATCGAACTGGAGTCTTCAGGCATTGTAGCAAGAGTACTGACCCAATGAGCTATCTCACCAACCCTGCTATGGTGTTTATTTGTGTTTGCTTTTGGAAGGGATGAGTAGCTTGTGTGTTACTCTTACATATGAGCACATTCTAGCCGTGTGCAAAGTGATGCAGACAATTCCCAGGAAACTATATCCATGCAACAATGAAAGATGTGTCTCTGTGAGTCAGGTGTTTCTTTATAAGCTGATGTGGAGCCTCGACAAACAGTTTTCATCGACAGGATGACTGCATGAGTCCACAAGAGCAAGTTCTCAATGCTCACAAAGACATTTGCTGAGCCCTGCTGGCCTGGGCAACAATAGCTGGAGGTGGGGGTGTGGTGAGACTTCTGTAGACAACCTTTGGAAGAGGGTAGACCAGACCAGCTGTGACTTGACAAAGCTGGTCATTCCTTACATCTTCTTGGCTAGATGCTGTGCCACTGTGAGGGTGGGAATTTAGGGACCTTATACTAGTATTCTTGTTTTCTTCCTATAGATAAGTACCCAGGGATGCCCAGAAACATCTTTATGTCAAGGGAAAGAGGAACTGCTATGGCCTGGCTTTGTCTGGGAGGAGACCTGAGCCCCTTGTAGTATTCTCACTGCTTGTTCATTCCTTCATTCCTTCCCCGATCTGCTCCCCATTGTTTTGGGCAATGCAGATAAGTTATGAGCTTGTAAAGAACGGAGCATGCAAGCTTCACAAAGGAGAAGTCCAAGTTTTTTCTTGAAAGTGTGAATGGTTATCTTGCAAGCTGCCAATTGCATCTCTGTTGTCCCAGACCAGTATGTTGCTTGCCACACATGTTGTAAATGAAGTTTTTCTTCTGCTGAATACATTAAAATAGGGATTCTTGGAATTCAAATTCACTATCTTTTTATTTGCTTATTTATTGTGTGAGAGAGATGTGGAGAATATGGAGAGATGAGAGGGTAACTCGTGGGAGTCTTGTCTTCTTTCAGCATGTGAATCCCAGAGACAGAACTCAGGTCATCCAGCTGGGCAGCAAGTGACCTTATCCACTGAGCCATCCCACCCCCCCTCAATGTTAAAACCTATGTTTTCAAAATCTCCATTGTCATTGCACTAGTTGATTGTGTGGACAGAATACAAGCAAATGTTGCCTTCCAGGCTGGGCGGTGGTGGCTCATGCCTGTAATCCCAGCACTCGGGAGGCAGAGACAGGTGAATCTCTATGAGTTCGAGGCCTGCCTGGCCTAAAGCAAGTGCCAGGACAGCCAGAGCTGTTACACAGAGAAACCCTGTCTTGAAAAAAAATAAAGAAGTTGTCTTCCAAAGCTAGAGTCATGACAGTGGCTAGATATTTGAAGAAATCTTGTGTAAGAACTTAACTTCTTGTTCCTTCTCTTCCAAGACCGCACCAGGAGCTACTGCTGTGCACTAGTGATTAATCACATTCTATTATAACAAATACTCATTGGGCAGGTGCCTCAGTCTTCATGAAAAGACAACCCAGTGTTCATGAGACAATTTCTGAACTTGTGCCAGAGGAGACAGGTCCTTCAAATGCACACTGGGATCTTCAGGGCACTTAAACCTACCTGCTGAAATGTAATCCCCCATTCCCAGCACAAGGAGCAGAGTGACACAAGCCGGGGACACTGGCATCAAGAGGTACCCGGCAAGCTGCTCCATTTAGCATCACCCAAAGCCTCCTTCCTATGATTACCATCTGATAGCTCTTTCTCTGTGAATCATATCCACCTCCAGCCAGGCCACCTCGCCTTTATCTGCACAGTCTATTTTAAGAATGCTTCACTGCAAGGAGAGTGGGGCCTAGGCAGGAATCCTGTCACTTCTCATGTGACTTTGGGCAAGTTATTGGACTATTCTGAGGCTGGTTCCTCCTTCACTTATAAACAAAACCAAAAAAAACAAGAAACAAAACATGGGTTCTTTCCAGAAATGTGGAGAAGCAAGACTCGGCAACATGGACTCTGCCCTGTCTACTCTATACACAAACTCATGTATACACACACACACACACACACACACACACACACACACACACCACTAAATAGTTTTAACACAGCCTCTAAGTCTGGCACATTGACTTACAACGCTTCAGATAAGGGGTCCCTCCTTTTCTGTGCCTTTGAGCATGGAGGTCACTGCTTAAGTGAGATGCTTAAAAAGCCACTGTTCTTATCTCTGTAACTTTGCCAGTGTGGGCTGTGGCTGCGAGCCAAAAGTAGCCCCGGCACCTCTTGCCGAATGCCTGAGATGATAGTGTACACAGCTTCACTCTTGCATTGAAGTTTCTCTTCTTAACATCAACTAAAATAACCCAGCAGCTTCAGTGTAAGCTAGAGGGGAGGATGGAAACATAGACCCTTGGTCTCTTTCCAGAATTTTAAACAGAGATGCAACATAGAAGAGAGATGAGTGTTATGACTCTATGATGCTCAGAGATCCAGTCAGTACAAAGGAGTAGGCTATCCCTCTATTAGTTGCTCAAACCATCCAATGTCTTATGGGTTACATTTTGAAATTTCTCCTAAGCATGGGAAGATGGCTCAGTTGTTAAAATGTTTGCCAGACAAGCACAGGGACCTGAGTTCTAATCCCCAGCTCCCATGTCAAAGCTGGGGCGGGTGGGGGGAGTGGGAGACGGACAGCTCTCTGGAGCTTAGTGCAGTGAGAGACCTTGTCTTAAAAATAAAATGGAGACTGATAGAACAAGGCATCAGATGCCAACCTCTGACTGCCACATGCACGTGTGCGCATGTCTCCACACAAACACAGGCATAAATATGCACACACACACACACCCCCACACACACACCTTTCTCACCGGTTGTATATAGCAGTAATAAAATAGCACCTGTTGGCTGTTTACTGATGTTCCTTCACGGGGATTCATGGCCTTAACTTCCTACTGGGGGCACTAGCAGTGACAAGTTACAAACAGAACAATGAGATCAAGGCTTGAATGGATTCTAGATTATTCCAAGTGGGTGGAGCCCATACAATGGACAGTGAGCAGGGAGCGGGGATTCTCCCTGACTTTCCCCTTTGGTACTAGGATATTTTCTTCCTTCTTTTCTCTCTCCTGCTGCTGGTTTTTTGGGAGGCTCTTAGTGCCACCCTCCAGCCTGTGTCCTACTGTTACGGTACTCTGTCATTGCTTAGCACCAACCTCCTTCAGTCCCTGACTCTGGCTCTGCAGGTCAGAGAGGTTGCCCATTCCCAGCCTACTGGGAAGTAAGGCAGATGAGGAAGGTCTGTCACTGGGCAGGAGGGAGTGGCTTGCAGGAATCTGCCCTTCCTGGCCTTCAGAATCAGGACCTTCTAAGTGACAGGAGAGCTTACTCTGCCTTTTGTATCAGCTTTCACACTAGCCAGGACTCTTGGCACAGCATCCAAACTCAGGGTGTTGAGAGTTTGAGATGACCCAGGGGAATGTGGAAGAAGACGCTGAAGAGGGAAAGAAACAACGCCACTTTGGGTTTGTACTAACGGGAGGGGAGTCAGCTCCATAGCCTAGGATGTGTCATTTCTACACGTGAGTTTATAAAGGTGTGTGGAAGAAGGTGTGCAATTCCGGCAGCATCTTTCACTCCTGCGTCTCTCGTTTAATGAGATTGGCAACAAGAAATCCATCTTTCCAGGTGTGATGGTGTATATCTCTACGCTTTGTTCTCCCTTTACTTTGAAGGGCTTCCAAAAGAAAATTTTTTATGGGCAGGGAAAGGAGGTTTGGCATTGCTTTCCAGTTTTTAAATCATACCCATACTTCTGACTTTCGGGACCAATGAAGTCAGATCTTATTGCTTTTCTGTTTCCCCCTCAACTGTGGGGGAAGGAAGGTAATGATCTCTGTCAGTTTCCAAAGCTACTTTACCAGTCTGTGAAGAATTCAAGCTTGGCGCCTAACCCATATAACTCAGAGGTTAATCTCACTATTTCTAGAGCCCGGAGAGTCAAGGTGTGGCTGTGTTGCCTTGGTCAGCCACCTCTTAAGTGTAACTCAGAGGACAGGATGAGGCAGAGGCTGGGGACGTGGGGTGACATGGGTATAAAGTGAGAAGAAAATGTGGTAACTGGCACCGGCACATGGGGCCCACTTTCTCAGTGGGTACCATGAAGTAATTCCATTGTGGAAAGCAGGGCCCCCTCACAGGCCCCTCAGTGACTAGTTAGTCAACCTGTAGGCGGAGTCCAAGTTCCCAATAAGACTGACTAATCTGTTTTGCCCCTTGCTAAGGGCTCAGGTTGGGGGCTGGAAGACTTAGAAATAAATAGAACCAGGAACTTGATTCATTCACTAGTGGGCTGGTAAATGCCACTTCCTATGGTAGCAACAGGCATGGCATGTCACTGGGTATATCTGTCACAGAGCCTGTGGGCTTGACATTTCTCTAACAACACGTGACAGGCAAGAGGGTGCTTCTGTGGAATTTTTCACGTAATTTCTCACTTTCTTCTCGGACACTGAAAATGAAAGCGTGTCTTCCCCCAGAGACCCTACCACCACCATACCCCTGGGCACATACTGTAGTTATCCTTACCCAACTTGTTCCTGCTTCCAGCCAGACCCTGCCGAATGAGTAAGTTTGGAAGCCTTTCTGTAGAGGAGCAGGAAGACAGGTGGAGTTTGGAAGCACTTCCCTCTGCTCCAAATAGATACTTAAAGATGAACGATGGCTTGGCTAGCTGGCGCACGACTGAAAAGCCTTCGCCGCTGTTGCTGTCTTTTGGCCTCAAAGCCACCAAGCCATTTAAACAGGCTCTACACAACACACTCTTAGTGGGTGGCAAGAAGGAGGAGAGACGCTTTCCATTCCTTCCTGTGCCAGTCTCACTGGTGACAAGCCAAATTGATCTTTTAAGAGACTGAATAAATGATCCCTAAATACACGTACACACATGGCTGACTGGGAAGGTGGTCCCACGGAATGATCACTTGAAATAGGAGAGGGGGAGAGAGGGGGAGAGGAGAGGAGGAGACGGTGGACAGCAGGTTGGAAGTGGGGCTGAAGGGCACACCCTCACCCAGCGTAAGGCCCCGTTCCTTTGCTGTTTCTGAGACTCAAAGTGTTCATCAGTATAATGAAGCAAGAGGCCCATTGATTTATGGTCTGTTTGGCAATATTGCGTTTTTTAGCTCCCCATGCCTCTCTTTGTCATTGGGCTACATTCACGCACAGTGAGAGCGACTTTAAAACCCCCTTACTCAACAGCTTTATTAGTGATAGCATCCCGTGACCTTTCTCAAAATTCTTAAAGAAAAAGATAGCGCGTAATGTCGCTCCACTTTGCTCATTGTCCTTTGTTGGGGTGAACAAAGCATTTTCTACAGTGGCTATAGCACGTAATTATACAGCTTTCAATGGCAGTGTCTTGGCACATATCAAAGTTCAGAGGAGCCTTTGGAAAAAAAAAAAGATGTTTTGTGGCGGCCTAGGGAGGGTCTCATCTTTCCTTCAGAAAATAGTTCAAGGCTCTTCTGTCTAGCTTCCCTACTTAGAGCTTTTTCCCCTCCTGCTTCATAAAGTTTAAAGGGGGTTCAGTGGAGTTCTGTGATCTGTTTCCTTTGAAAGATTGTGCCTCGGCGCACAGAGGCCCTTTGACTTCAAGAGTTCGTGGATCCGTGTCTTTAGGTATCATGTGTCTGACCTTATCAGTTACTCCATTTAATGTAGGAGAAAAACTCTCAACTCTTTGTGTTTGTCTGTTTTGCCTCTGTGAAATGATTTGGTGAAAAGACCATCCTTTTTAACACACCACCCAGAGCCCATTTCTGACTGTAACCTACCCTGTGGCTCTTTCTCTCTTTAAAAAAAAAAAATTGTCCTTGTGTTTTGTGTATGGATGAGTTCACAGTGAGAATAGAATTATACAAGGGCGGACGCACACACAAAAAAATCTTTTGCTTTTCTCCTGCTCACCCCTCCCCATGATCTGTTGGCTCCCTGGAGGCTGTACCCCAACAGGCAATGCGTTTAGCCAGCACAGAGGTGGTGGCTGGGGTGCTGGGGCAGTGGTGGGCTTTCTCTTGCTCTGGCCTACCCCTAAGGCCTTCATAATTAATTGTCCTTGGACGATGAGCGGAGTCTGAGGACAGTGTGGAGGGGGTGGCTATTGTCTGATGGGCAGGTCTCTTGGCCTCTCCTCTTTCTCCAGCCCACAAAGGGTTATCAGTAGGACGGAGATCGCAAGTTCCCTTCTGAGAGCCGCTGGTGGTAGCTGCAGTGTTTGGTGAGATGGAGCTATTGTGTGCCGTCTGTCCTGGATTGAATGTCTGGAGAAGTTCTAACACCACATTGAAAGCCAGCCTGAGTATGTGGCCTGGATTAAACAGACTCACATAGCAAGCCCAGAGCTTGCTGGGACTTGCCCTCCCCTTTCACCTGGATGACAACTTAAAATCCAATTTTCTCACCGTCCCCCACAGTGTAGTATTTAGTTTTAACAACTTGCTTCCTCGTCAGTCTCCGGGCAGAATGTCTAACCATCATCTGCTGGTGTCTCTTCCATCCACCCATATGAGTTGGCAACACTCTTTCCCAAACAGCCTTTTTGGGTGAAGCATCGGAGTTTAACTCTTGAAAGTAGATTATTCTAGTTTTAAAATACGGTTTCACCCTCCAAGATTGCCTTAAGCCAATCTCCAGGGCTGTTTGGTAACATGACATAAAACAAATACAATCTGTTCCCCAGCCCCCTCCCACTTTTGGCTGAAACACAAAGTAAAGATGGAAGGTGGAAGCGCTGTTGGGAAGAAAGGAGAACTGACTTTCTACGGCTGATCATTAGGCTGTTTTTTTTTTTTTTTTTTTTTCTATTAACTAGGGGGAAGCCAAGAAAAACAAATATAACCGTTCTTCCGAAGAGTCGAACTAGCAAATTAGTAAGGTTTAAAATAACGGACACTCCAGAGTGCGTGGCAGCTTCAGGGCTGATGGGAGCCATATTGAAAAGAAATCTGTGTCCCCGAGAGCGATTCTGTTTGGATGGACAGGCCTGCAGGATGGCCGCGGTCGGCTCTGTCTCTGTGGCTCTTTGGGAACGCTTTCGCAGCAGACCTTTTGGTATTTAAGGAGAACCTGAATGTGGGCGTTGACACAAGTGATATAGTCAAACCAAAAAGGGGTCATAAAAAATTAAAGTTCTTCTTATGAATATTTCATGAGAAGCTATGAAAAGGGACAGTGGTGTAGGAGTCCTTTGTGCTCGGAGTTCTTCTTCCGGGCTCCAAGCTATTGTTCTTTCAACCTCTCAAACAGACTTTCACTTTCAAACTGACAAAAGTCACTTAAAAGCCAGACAGCTGTACTAACACACCCACCTTACTGAGAGCAAGAGCGCCGGGGCAGGTGACAGGGCCTGCTGGGAGATCTTGTTTAAAACATGAACAGGGCCGGCCCGCCTGCCGTCCTGTGCTTGGCCACTGCTTTTACCCTCAGTTTCAGGGTATCCCTTTTTTGCTGTGGTGGTGAATTTGTGTTCTGCTCAGGTTCTCCCCCCCAAATATTTCTTGCACGTTTTTCTTTCCCTCGTGCCTTACGTTGCGACCAGAGTGACACACAACAGAAGTTGCAGGTATTAGAGGTTCACCCCCTCAACTCTCTGGCATTCCGTCTACCTCGGCCTGTCTGTATTCAGCCTCTGCCGTTTACTCCGAGCCTCCCTGAAGCCGTTCAGATCTCCCTCGCCTCATTAGTGGTAGCTGGAATTGGGTGAGAACCCAGGCAAAGATGGACACCCACCCCACCTGGGAACTTGAGACAGGGACATGAAGCCCTGTGCCCCAGCCCTCAGGGCCACAGTCATTGCAGCCATGGAAAGTCCTCTCTCTGTGTGTATTCCAGGCCTCCCTCCCCTGTCACCTTGTGTACAGTCTGGTCTGTGACACTGATGGTGATTATGTCATTATTTTGCTCTGGGGGCCTGGCACATCTGCAGAGCCCCAGCACATCTTTGTTGCACTGGCACACGTCCCACACTGCAAACGCTTCATTAGCCCTGCTGCCGGCCTCCTTGCCAGACGCGAGTGCCCAAATCCAGGCTTCTTTCTGCTCCGTTCTTTTGTGTGGCTGATGAACGTGTGTTCATCTTCCTGCTTCTTCCCCATTTTCCTCGACTTCTGAACTCCAGATGGCCCAGTTTTCTTGCCCAGATCACTCCAAAGTCCACAAGGAGAAGCGAGGTGACACTTTACCCCTGAACCCACCCCCAGCCCTCCCCCTCTGCTGCATCTCTGCTCCCCCCATGAAGAGTGACTTTGAATGACTCCCCACCACCAGGACTAACGTTTTCTGTTTGTTTATTTTTTTTTTTCCCAAACTTGCAATTTGAAAAGATCCTAAGGGATCCCTTCCAGTTTGTGATGGCAGGCAAGGTTAGCATGAGGTGTTAGATATCTCTTATTATGGGAAGCCTTTCTCTTCTCAGCCTCTACACATCCCCTTTCCATGTCTCCTGTGCTCCATCCTGCTTCTTGCCACATTTACCAATTATCTGAAAGCTGCCTATCTTGTTAAAGGTTCCCTTTCTATAAGTGGACTCAGACTCTTTGCCCCCCCCCCACCCGGCCCCAGAATTCACTGCCCCTCCTTCTGCAACCAGCTCCCCAACCCCCAAACAATCACCTATTATTAGATGCTTGGAGTGATTAACCCTTGGCTGTTTGGGGAAGGAGCTGATTCTCTTCCCTCTAGAAAGTTAGACCCTATGTGCTTAGCAGAGCTGAGTCTGCGAAGGTGTGCTGGCTGGCTCCTCCTCCAGGAACCACAGTCCATTTCAGAGCTTAATATCTTGGGCTGTGATGACGACTATATAATTGGTATGTTTAATTTCCCCTTAAATTTGAATGAATTGATCTGTGTTCTTGTGTGACAAGCAGCTTTTCCATTGAGATCTAACCGTTTTTTAGCCCCTTAACAGAGCAGCATGTTATAAATGTCTCTATGTGAACCACAGCATCATACAGTTTTAGTTTAAGGTATAGTTAAAGGAGTCGGATTTTTACGGTGCTCACAGTCAAACCGTTACCCTTAGGACAAAGACTTTGGTAAGGATTAAGGAGAACTCCCTCCAAAGAATGAACTGGTTTCCTGAGACATCCCAACACATTCCAAAATTGGGCACAAGAATATGCATGAGCCCTGTTCCGAATATTCATGAACAATCCGGCTGACAAGGTGAAGAGAGAGGAGGTTGGAGGGATCCCTGGACCACCCAGCCCCGTATCAGCCTTAGGCAGAAGCACATCAGGAGGGACTGGTACCCATCATTGATTGACTTTTCAAATGTACCTTCCAGGATTGGATCATTTTAGTTTTATCACTCGAGGGCTTGTTAAAACCTTTTAAAAACTTAACCTCGTTCTCAGGCTATACCACTTCTCAGAATAATTCTCTAAATTTATTACCTGCTGTGAACATAGTCTGCTGTTTTGATGGCTCTGGAAGTGACTCCCTTGAAGCTGTGGAGGGATAGATCTTGGGGACCTGTGGACAGGGTAATAGCCATTTTCTCTATTTCCTTCCTGATTCCATAGACTGTGAGCATTGTTCCCTTGTAGTCTTTACCTCCACAGATTAAGGAGTGATAATCCTTTTTAAAAGTCTAATCACATACAGTCAGTGGGCTGCCCCGATCATTTCAGCTGCCCTGCGCAGTGTGTTTCCGCCTGGTAGTGTATTCCCAGGGGTGGCTTTGGGGACTAAGGCACAAGGCAGAACTCCATGTGTGGGTGACCATGCTGCGGTTTAGACTGTCCCTTGTACACACCCAATGGCACTCTTTTGACTGCTTTACCAGCTTATCCTCAGAAGGTGGATTTCTTAAGCGATATATCTCAGTACCTCTTTTTATTTATTTTCTCATGTTTGGGACCAAACCCAGGGCCTCACACTTGATAGGCATGCACTCCACATTCCTAACCCCTCAGTAGTGTATTGGTTAAAACGATCCCACTGACTGTATGATTAGGCTTTAAAAACGGATTATCAGATTCTTGGCACGTTCTGGTAGATGGAGTTGTGTGCACAGGACATATCCAATAGTAGAAAGAGTGGCCAGGTCCACCCTGCTGCCATGTGTCTAGAGTGTCTGTAAATGAAAACTGTGGTATTTGACTTTGTGGGAAATAGTCTGTAACATTGGCAAAGGTGGAGGGAAAGTGCCGGCTTTTCTGTATTTGGTAATATGTAACAAGTTTATTTATAAGCAGTCATTATTTTATATGCAGGTATCACCTTGAAATCTTAGGAAAATTCTCAGAAGTCCTCCATAGTGATGCTGGACCAGTATTATAGTAGAAGTTCAAGACATACACTCTGGGACCAGTCCAGTCAGGGCTCCCTCCCAGCTCTGCTGCTGGACGGCTTAGAAATGTTGGCAAGGGTCTTGTCCTCTCTGTGCTCACGTTCCTCATCTCTCAGTGGAGAAGCAATAACGAGTGCTTGGAGCTGTGAGAATTCAGTGCACCCATGTGGGATTATTATCACAAAGTGAACCCTGCAGAAGCCCTGTCGTTTACTGGTTTGTGGAGCCAAGGGTCCTAGGGAGAAGCAAAAGTGGAGACAGTGAACAGTTGGGGAGGCGGATAAGACTGAAGGGTAGTGATGTAGTCTAGAACTGGGGAGGTAGAGCAGGCAGAGGCTCTTCCAGTCTAGCTGAACTGGGCTCCAGGTTCAGCTAAAGATCCTGTCTTGTGGGGGGTGCAGTAGGAGAAGCAGGGGATGAGAAGGAATAAAATTCATTATGTAAGTGAAAGAAGCTGTCAGACCTATCTAAGACATGGTAGAGAACAATTGAAGAAGATACCCAACATTGACCTCTGGCCTCTACACACTTGCACACAGACACACATAGACACATATGGAACCTCATCATTCCTGCATCAATAGCCCAATTATTGCATAACTTCCTTCTGTCCCTTAACAGCCAACAAACAGCTCTCATCAGAATTGAGTCAACTGATCAATGCAAAACTAGTTTTCAAAAGAGACAGTGGTTCTTCCTGTCTTGCCCCAATCATGACTGTGAAGGTTCTGCCTGCCACCCTGGGACTGCCTGAGGACTCGGAGAGCTTCTGTTCCAGGAGAAGGGCAGAAAAGCGATGGATGCAGGGGGGGCTGCAGGAAGGAGCGATCAGGCGCTGGCCTTGCTCGCCCGCCCTGGGCTCTGCTAGGCTCACCTGGGAAGGGACATGAGTAGACATAGCTTTGTTCTGACGAGCATCGCCGTGACTCCGGAGCAGAGGACATCCTACATTCTCTCACAGAAGCCCCTAGAGCCCTCGTTGTCATGCTTCAGAGCCGTGAGCTATGAGTGCCGAGGCCCTGGGAATCCAGATGGCATCCGCGTGGGGACACTTCTACCCCCGTGACTCTGCCCAGCCTAATTATCTCAGTGAGTGTCTCCAGGATGCTCATTTTCCTTTGCTCCCAAGGCCGACTTCACAGATCCACATCTCAACAGCACCCTTGGAGATGAGGAAATTCCCTTATTGGAATGATAAAGATTAATTTTTCAAGTTGATAAGCAATTGATAGACTGAATTGGCACAGCCGCCCTTGCTGCTCACTTGGTTGACCTGGCTAGCCATACGATGAGATAGCAGTGGGGGCTTCATCTGGGTTTCTACCATGTGGTTGGATCTGTGTGTACTAGGAAGGGCTGCAGACCTCAACACCTGACCCCACTGCTCTATATCTCCCCTCCTTCAAGGAAGATTGGTCATCAAGACCAGCAGTAGGATTATTTCCATATGTGCGGGTGTGTTGTGGGCAGGCAACAAATCCTCATGGATTTGTGTGTTTCCCATTTCTTAGGGTTGGTATACCCAACTTCTGTTTTACTAGGTCTACCCTACCATTTTCATCTCACATCTACGACTGAAGGTGACTGTTAACACAAGGTGATATATTCACTGAGAACAGGCAAAGGCCAAGAAATGGCCAGATGCTGAAGTGAGTGGAGGAAGACACAAGGCTCTGGTCTCAGGGCCACTGCATCTCCTTTAACACAGAGCCCAAAGACCTGTCGTTTCAGTGTCATCTATGAGATGACCTCTGAGTAGACATCTGGATGTGCCTTGCAGCAAGGCACCCAGCATTATTTCAAGTCCTCTTAGGTGTTGGGAAGAGTCTCCCCAGCCTCTACATGATCCCTGCTTTATCCTAGAAACTCTGCTCTGATTCCCCAAGCCATGTTTCTTGAGAGATTTCAGAGTCATCAGAATCTCACAATGGCTTTTAAGGTACAGGTGGCCCCTCTGTATCTACCTGGGCTGGTTGTCTGTGAAGTTCAGCTCTTCCGCAGGTATTCAAGGTCCCTGATACAAAATGGCATAGTATTTATGTGCACCCTGTACGTACCTTCCTTGTATACGTTAAGTCATCTCTGCATGATGTGGAATTCCTATTACAATCTCACGCTGTGTAGTGGTTCCTAAATTGCACTGTTCAGTAATAATGTTAAGGGAAAAAAAACTATGCAGTATTCAGGGGAGATGTATTTTGTTTTTCCAGATAGCTTTGATCTGAGTTTGGTCAGCTCTGTGGAGATGGAAGGTCAACTCCCCAAGCTCACCTTCAGTTCTGCAGAGGGTAATTGTGAAGTAAAGACCAATGGAATTCCCCAGTTATAAAAACAAAACATGAACACTGGTAGAACAGAGATCTTGTAGTCAAAATCAAGTGATGGAACAGAGGCTGCTAATCTATCCTTCCCCACAAACGACCCAAAGACGATTTGAGGTATCTTAAGTCGTTGTCAGCAGAGCCCACCATGGGTGGTCTCTTGGTCTCTGCCAATTTATACTATGTCAGTGCTTTCTCTGGTATTTACCACGAGCAAGCGGCTGTCCTCATTGCCCTTCTGATCCTAGCACCTTCCTCGGAACTTCGCTCATATTGTTCCAGCCACAGGAACACAGGGCAAGCAGACCAGGTTTAATATTGGCCTAAGCAGGGCTTACTTATGAAGGGAAAGTTGCTGCTGAAAACAATCACGTAATGCATTGTCCAGCAGAACAGGAGGCACTGTGGATTATCTGTGCCCCAGCCTCCCTTCGCACAATATCGGAGCATTTAGGCCATGTTGATTTTGGATAATCTTCTATCCAGGAATGGCACCCAGCTTGGCTCTGTTTGCTTTAACCACCTCAGCTGGTAATTGTCATGAAAGCTAACCTCAAGAACTCTTAGCTTGTCTTGACACCAGGGGCACATATCATAGGCTACCTTGATGTACAGTTTGTTAGCACTGCAGAGCAACTGGTCAGGGCCGAATTTCCCATCTGAATGTGAGGTGTATCAAGAAGCACACAGGTGGGTCTGCTTAGCACAATGAAACCTTTACTCACAGGAAATGCTTAATTTCCCAATCAAAGCAGGCAGGGCCGGTGTATTACCATCCACCCCAGCCTCTGTGTATGGCTTATTACCTCTATCCCCATCAGCTTGGGCAGCCTTAACAACGTCTGAGGAATGGTGAGATGTTGCAGGGTGAACCCGGGTAAGTCAAGCCCAGCTCCACCCCGCAAGAACAACCAGTGTGCCCACGGGATTAGCACACAAGGAAAGATGAACATTCGGCATCTAGAAATCTGGTAGACCTCAAGTCTGGCTTTGAACAGGAGTTGTCTAACTATGACCTGCATGCCAGGCCTGACAGTCTCTTTTGACAGCCCCTGGGCTAAGAATGGCTTTTGTATTTTCAAACAGTTGTAAGAAGGAAGCTTATGTATCCGAGAGCCACTCTTGGGGGCCACTTTCCTGACTAAAATCATGAAGTAGGCTGAGATCCCTCCCATTTCTGAAGCTACAGAATCGTATGGCGGTTTGGTGGAGTTGTCTTGGTCTAGCCTTTAGTAGCACAGTCTAACAGGTGGGCGGTCTCAGCAGAGTGTTTCCGGTGGTGTCTAATATCTCAGAATTCCATGCTGTGTTTCTGGAAGATGGATGGAGGTACCTGGTTTTAGTTTCGGATGCCTTTTCTTGCAGTTTGTTTTATTTTGTCAGTTCTAACTCGAACTCGCTCATTTGAGATATATGAAGAATTTGAGCAGGAAGAGAAATTTACACACACACCCCACCCTGCCTCCAGTAAATCACAAGTATGGTTTCCTATTGTATCACTTCAAGACTCCCATGCAGGAGCAAATGAAGTGGTTATTTCCAGTATATTCCAGGACTGAATTTCAGCCCCATAAAATCAGTGTGGAAAAACCTTTAAAGACATTTTCATTCTGCTCTCCGGCTGCTAGCACCAACTTTTCCAGGAGTACAAAAAGATGAGTTTATTATTTTCTTATCTGTCCACAGAGTTGACAGCAGGATGTGTACGTAGTTTAAAATGTATGCATGGATTATTAACAGGAAGAAATGACAGTAAGACGTGTTTTTTGTTACCCAGAAGTCACAGTTGCTTAAGATGCTATCCTCTAGGTTCCTGTTTCTGTGATGTTATTAACATCTTAAAGGTGTCCAAATTTTATACTGGAGCTCTGTATTTTCTAAGTACTTAAATTTTAGAAGGCAACTACACTTCAGATAAACAAAGAAAGTCCCGAGGTGTTTCTTGGCTATTGTGTGGAGATGTGCAGATGGAGGTGTGTGTGAGTCACAGCCCCGCCCTCACAGCAAGGTCCAGTTCCTCTGGTCCTTTTCCAGGGATCTTAGCCTCCCTCCTTGGTCTCCCTGTGACTGCTGCTTTCCCCAGTGGCCTCTGGTAGACTCTACAGGCTTTGCCATTGACAAAGGCCGGGGTGCTGTTGGAGCAGGTCACAGGTCTTGCCAGAAGCCCAGGGCAGATCATTGCTGTGGGAACACACTAAGGGACAGGCTTCCCTTTGGCCAGCTTTTCTAATCACCTTTGCAACTCTTTGCATGTAGCAGAGAGAAGCCTTGAGGCTCTAGGGTAAATCATCCCTCCTGTTCCTTTCTGGGGCCAGGGTCCCTTCCCTCAACCCCCAGAGCCCTCCCACATTAACATGTGATTGTCTGATGAGTGCAGAGTAGGAGCAGCTTCCACCAGCTGAACCCGCTGATCCGCAGCTCACTGGAGACACTGGCTTTGGGATTTTGGCAAGAAGGCCTATTGCCCATGGGGTCAGCATGAATAAAGATTTCTTTCTTCCTTTCCTTTTTAAAAGTCAAACATCAACTGAAACTCTTCCCAAGGCACCCTCTGCCCCCCTATTCTCTTTCTCCCTCTCTCTCTCTCTCTCTCTCTCCCTCTGTCTCTCTCTCTCTCTCTCTCTCTCTCTCTCTCTCTCTCTCTCTCTCTCTCACACACACACACACACACACACACACACACACACACACACACACTTCTCTTAACATTTCCTCACCTGAGAAAATTGACTCTGTGTAAAATTTGAACACCAAATATCCATCTTATCTTTTTGAAAGTGTATTTATCCAGCTTTGTAGTAGGACAGACAGACTGTTTGAAGGCCACATACTTTGCAAACCTTGGTTGCAACACGTTTGCCCCGTTTTGAAACTGTCTTTATCCAGCCGAGGAAAAGGAAAATCTATTTGACAAAGTGACACTCTGGCCAGTTTATCTTGTAATATGGCTTTAACTCACTGAGTCTATTGATTTTCTTAAATTAATGTTTACAGAATGCTACTGAATTTTGCTCAACAGAACATTGTTCTTTTGTAGCTTTGTTTTAAAATAAAAGGGGGTGGGGGAAGAGAAGGCACAGACCATTTACATCATGTGTTCTCTTGTTTAAACCAGGGAAACACAGGTTTTTCTCTGCGTGTGTTTTTAAAACACTTCCTGAGAGTATTTATTCTTCAGATGTTTAAGTAGCTAAATGTGCAGTTAGGAAATGGGTTCACTCTTGGGGCCCCACGTTACATGAGCATTAAATTAATTGAATCCTCCAAGGTGCCTGAAAGTTGAATGGCCCCTGCAGCACCGGAGGGAGTTTTCAGCCCACTCTTACTGGTTGTGACAATCTCCCTCTAGTCAGCAGTAACTCTGGAAGCCGCCCTCCTGCTGCACATGGGGAGAGTAGCCTAAGCACATTTACATGCTATTTGGCCCTTCGGTGAGAACGCTAAACTGGATGCCTTACTCTTAGACCACGGTGCTCAGGGTTAATATATACTTGGACTCTAAAGATGACTCCAAACTGGCCTTCCCAGGGCAGAGCATGCTTCCATTCAGCCACTAACACCACAGAAGGTGAGACTTTGAGTCCCAGTTATGAAGTGAGCAAAATAAAGCACACAGCATTTTTCTCCATTGGTTGACCCAGCCAATAACATCACCCAAGCAGGCCTCCTAAAAGTGTCCCTCAGAATCACGTTTTGCAAGTGTTCCTTAACCAGGGTGAGACACTTCACAGGAGTCAGGATTCTGTTTTAACGTGTCTGTCCACCATCTTACTTGGGCATGCTCTCTTGTGCCTTCCCACACACACGTGTTCCCTGAACAGAGACGCTATTGGGAGAGAATCCCAGGATGCACTGCTAGGGTCCTGCCCCTCCCAGTCTTCTGAAAGACCAGGGAGTCTGGGCTGTCCACACAGCATATATAGTGTATGCATGGCTGGCATCTTGTGACCATATCTCATCGTCCTGTGATTTATCATTTCCACACCTGGCAGGAGGTAGGGTGAGCAAGACAGAGGCAAGGAGCTGCAGTAATGTGTCTGTTCTGCTTCTCCACCTGACCATCTCTGTGAAGAGTAACTAACATCCGAGTTTGCCCATCTACGTCCACTCCATCTATGCAGTACAAGTCCCCAGCTTGCGTCACTGCTGTCAGGAGACAGGTTTCTCCTTGATCAATATTTACTTAACAAACAGCAGGGATGGGCGAGTTTGTTTAGAGGAATCATGTGCCCACCAGGGTGAATGGCTTGGAAAGAACTCCAGTGTTTGTCTCTTTCCTGGGACCTTTGTGTGCCAGGCATGCGCATGCGTGGGGTAGATAGCTGCCCTTTCTCTCCTGAACTCTTCCAAAGACATTCAGCAGTCATCTGGGAAATCCCTGCCATCTATGCTGGTGACAGTGTTCGTACTTGCAGAGTGTTCATGATGTGTATTTAGTTTTGAAAAACATTCTAGAGTCTGATTTTCTCTCCACACCTCTATGTGGGTTACACATTTTGGAAAGGGGCCCTAGGATTGATTAAGAGTACATGCATCTTGCCCTAAACCCTTCACAGAAGTAGAAGGGAAGAAACTGCACACAGAAACGATAAAAGTAGTTGAACAAGGCTCTATGTATGTGGAATAAATGTATGGAAACCTGTATATATTAAGCCCCTGCCCCCAAGAGGCTCTGCAGGTTTTCAGAGCTGCTTAGCCAGCCTGAGCCTCAGATATGTTTAGCTCTCCTCGGAACTCCGAACTCAGCAGTGCTGAAGTTGAGACGCTTTTCTTTCAACTTCACCGAAACAATTGTCTGCGGCTCCGGCCCCTGCCTTCAATGCAGGGTGACTTGGAGGCATCTGGGGCTGGTTTGAGGCGTTTTGTTTCAGTGAATGGGGAGGGGCTGGGGATGCTGGGGGGTGGGGGAGTTATTTATTTATTTATTTGATTTGGTGAGTCCCAGAGTTGTAAAAAGCTGTCTGAAATATTCATGCAGAGCGGTCTGAGAAGCCGGTTTCTGTTTTATTTACTGCACAGTAGAGCAGCCACAGAGGATTAGTTCTACAATACCCGTAACAAAAGCCCAACAGCTGATGCATGTGATGTTAGGAGGTGACAAAACAGTTAAAGTATGCTGCTGGCTACAGCAAGCCGTCAGCAGATGCAGACAAAAGGGCTGTGACAAGAATAACTCTCTCCAAGGCGAGCAGTGAAGAGTATCCAAAATGCCAGCACCCCTTTCTCCTTGACATTGTCTTCTCGCAGTCAGCATTTTATTGCCCTTTTATAGTATTAAAAAAAAAAAAAAGTGGAGAAGGAAGAAAAAAGGAAACCCACACACAAACTAATTCACCAAAATACATGGCAGGGCGCTCTTTCCCACCCCACAGCAGCCACTCCTGTCCATCCTTACACATCTTCCACTGTTATGTTGAAGTTTGAGGGGGAGAAACAGCTCAGAAGGTCTTCCTTACTAAGATCAGAATCTATTGACGGCTGCATCGGCCACTGGGCTGTGGTTCTCGGGAGGGGCTAGGGAGAGAGGCAATGCCTGGCTTGTTTTCTCGCCCTTTCAGTAAAGACGATCCCACTGGTGAGCTGAGGCCAGTGGACCAGTGTTTGAAGGGGATCAAGGGTGGAGACGTGTCCACGGGGACCTGAGCAAAGGGCAGGGTGACAGTCCCCTGCAAGAGGCCGATGAATGAGCTGGTGGATGCTTCCGAGGTGTGAAAATTCAGCTTCTCTGTCTCCAGAAAATAGGGGAGGCTGTCTTCTTTTCAACCTTTGTCATTCCCCTTCTATTCTCTGTGACTTTCATTCAGCTGCCAAGAGCGTTTGGCAAGGTTTGGGCCAGCGAGCACACTTCCAGTGACCGCTAACCTTGGTATGCCCTGACACTTATGATGAGTGTCTGCAGGACACAGAAGGCAGGCGGCCTGCTATGTCAGGCTTTCATTATGGACTGCAGAGACTAGGGACAGCCAGTTTAATAAAACAAATCATCCTTGAAGGTAAAGCAACTGGGAAGAGAAGGAGGAGGAAGACGGGAGGGGGATGTCTTTGCCACTCAATCCGATGAGACAGAGAGAGAGACAGAGAGAGAGAGAGAGAGAGAGAGAGAGAGAGAGAGAGGAGAGAACAGCAGCAACAGCAAAACATCCACCCACCCACCCTACTGCATGTGTGTGCTGCCCAGCTGTGGAGATGCGAACTCCTCCTCCTCTTCCCATCCTCCTGAAGTCCACAAGCCACAGGCTCACACTGATCAATAAGCAAGAGCAAATCTTTGGGATGGAATTGATAGATGCTCATTGGCCAACTCCCTTTGGAGTGACCAGTGTATTCAAGTACCTCATCACCAAAGTATTCTTTAAATGTCAAGGCAAGACCATTTGGGGTGAGGCTCCTAGGCCAGGATGCCTTTTTATCAAAGCAAAGTTTCCACTCTCCCCTCCTGAAGAACTCCTGGCCAAGCAGCTCCCACAATAGCCTCCTAGTTCTGCCAAAGACTTTGGAAGCCTTTTGTTTTTCCCCTGTGGCATGTCCAAAGGCCTGGCCTCCCCTCCCCCGCCCCCAGCAGCCTGCATTGTCTTGCATTCCAGTGACTTGATTGACTGTTGCACCTGATGCTGAGGAGAGAGACTCGAGGGTTCATTGTAGAGATTGTTGGGTTCTATTAAAAGAAACCTAGATAAGGGATTACTTGTCACTAAGGACTTTTCTGCAGATGTTTATTAGTGATTGTAAAGCCATTAGATGTGAGGAGGTGCACAAAATATGAGCAATATCGTGTTTCTAATCCTGAACCCTGATGCCCTCACCCCAAACCATCAGGAAGATGTAACCTTATTCTGGCAAATAAAGGTGGAGAAAGGTTCTTGTCAGAGAGCAGAGGCTCCCTGTTTTCGTGGGTGAGGTTTGTACCTGTGGGTGGAATCCCTAGGCACTCTCTCAGAATAGCAGTTGTTAACCCCCCACACTACCTCTGGAGCCACCAACAAAAGATGAGCTGCTCCATTATCAGAGGATCTCCAAGAAGCCTTTCACCCAGTACAGGCCTGTGTGCATACTGCCCAGAGCAGGCAATAAATTAGCAAGCTACTTCGTTTGTGCACAGGGAAGGCACCCAGTCTCAATAACCAGCCAGTAACTCACTCTCTTAGCCCATTTCTATTTACATTAAGGGCACAGGCTCCTTGGAGATGGTTTCCTGCTGTTATAGACACATAGCTTGTCGGGAGTTTGTTGCTTCATGTGAGTCAACCAGTCTTTAAGAAAGCAGTAAAGCCTGGTTGGGGTACAGGTTTGTCATCACAGTGCCCAGGAGGGAGGAGGCAGGAGGATCAGAAAGTCAAGGCCATCTTCTTGGACTACTTGCTGAGTTCAAGGCCAGCCAGAGCTATATGAAACCCTGTCTGAAAAAAAAAAAAGAAGGAGGGAGGAAGGAAGGAAGGAAGGAAGGAAGGAAGGAAGGAAGGAAGGAAGGAAAAAGAAAGAAAGAAAGAAAGAGAGAGAGAGAGAGAGAAAGAAAGAAAGAAAGAAAGAAAGAAAGAAAGAAAGAAAGAAAGAAAGAAAAAGAAAGAAAAACCAACAGCAGAAAAGCATCCAGAGGAGGTATCAGCATCCAACACATTTCTGTGGAAAGATGTCTTGGTTCACAATATTCACAAGCATCTTTTTTTTTTTTTTTTTTTTTTTTTTTTTTTTTTTTTTTTTGGTTTTTCGAGACAGGGTTTCTCTGTGTAGCTTTGCGCCTTTCCTGGAACTCGCTTTGGAGACCAGGCTGGCCTCGAACTCACAGAGATCCGCCTGGCTCTGCCTCCCGAGTGCTGGGATTAAAGGCGTGCGCCACCACCGCCCGGCTCACAAGCATCTTTTTCCCATGATTATTCCATCTCCATCTCCTGGGTTTTTTTTTTTTTTTTTTTTTTTTTTTTTTTTTTTTTTCATCTGTAAAATGATGGTTTCTGAGACCATGTTGCTCAAAATTACATCTCTTCATGAATTCGCTTCTTTTTGGTTTTGGTAGTGGTACTGAGGATCAAGGCCAGGACCTCACACAGGCTGGGCAAATACTGTGCCACCGAGCTGTACTCAGCCCTGGGCTTTCCTTTCCTCAAAGCACTGAGGGAGAATATCAGAAGATGACAGAGCGTTATGGGATAAAGCAGAGAGGGGAGGTCTTCTTGTTAATGACAACAGTGTTTGTGGAATAATTACAAAAGGCCTGCCGCAGAGCATGTAGGTGTAGGAAGAGAGATCCGGAAGACACTCAGCTCAGCTGCTCCTCAGCTGAAGACACTGATGATGAGGACACCGAGGAACAAGGAAGTGAGAAACCAGACATAATATACAAGCTGTCTCAGGGCAGCTGGCAGGATGACCTCAAGAAATTGATGTTTAAAACAGGAGAAGACCCACTAATCCAGCGGTTCTCAACCTATGGGACGTGATCCCAAGAAGAGCATGGGAAAAGACAGATATTTACATTATGATTAAGAACAGTAGTAAAATTACAGTTATGAAGTAGTGGTGGAAATAATTTTATGGTGGGGGTGGGGTCACCACAACATGAGGAACTGTACTAAAGGGTCACAACACTGGGAAGGTTGAGAACACTGCTCTAAGCTAAGTCTCATGGCCACTGAGACAGTGAGTACTGACGGGCATGGTCCCTGAAGTCCCACTGTCTTCCAGAAGTCCTTAAACTACCCTTTCTCCTCCAAGGCTTGTGCGGTTGTAGAGTTATTGAGACAGTTCTGCTCCTGACAGTTTCCACAAGGCCCTTCTCCTTGTCCCTGGCTGTGTGTGCATTGGGGGTGGGGGGGCCCTTGAAGTGGGTAGGACTTCTGGCTTACCCACTTCTTCTAGAGCTTATACCTGTGTGTCTCAGCTTCTCTCCCCTGCAGCTCTGGGTTTGTTGTTTGAGAAACACAGTTTTCCACAGAAGTTCTGTTGCCAACATCCAGTGAGAGCACACTGCTTTGCACCACTGATCTTTGTTCATGTAGCATTTGGCTGCAGACCTATGCCCCGGCCATGTGTCCATTCTCAGTCAGGCCCACTTGCTGTGACTTGTCATTGGGTGGGAACGCGATGCTCCCTCCAGGAAATCCACATTTGCAGGTGCTTCCGTGGGAATCTATGGGAGAGCTATGTGGGTTTTAGCAGACTGTTTGCCCAGCCAGGGAGAAGGGGCACTGCAGTGTTCTTCCAGTCAGCTCTGAGCTCTGTCCTGACAGGCCAGAGGAAACACCTTTGGGAGAGATCCATCAATACGCTCCTCTTTATTTCTGAGACAGGGTCTCAGTGTAGCCCTGGCTGGCCTGGAACTCACCGAGATCCAAGTGCTAGATGGGACTAAAGATGTGGGCCACTATAGCTGGCTCCTTTTCTTTTCTAGACTCCATGGTGGAACCATTCCATTTTTTTTTTTTTTTTCCTGGGAAGTTACTAGATTTCCCCAAAGAACAATTGACTTGCTATTGGAAGCAATGAGCTACTTTGTCCAATTTAAAATTTGAAATCCAGGGACATCCAGTGATTGTTTTAGTTTTCTGTGTCATCTATCATCCATATATATGTGTATATACATACATGATCCATGTACATGCCCATTGCGCTTGTTGGGAAAAGGCAAAGAGGAAGGTGTTGGACTTGTTCATAGGACAATAATATCTCCCTGTTGTTTCAGTAACTGACACTTCTGAACTGTGGTGAAGGTTTTTCCTGTTACGTCTGTGAGGACACGTGTGTCTACACATTCACTACCTTGCATTTATGTCCTCATACATCTGAGCTTAATGTAAAAATAAAATCTCACTAATGTGTACTGGGAAAATTACGACGTCATGTAATTGTTCTGTGAATCCATCATGCTGATGCCGGCGAGGATAGGCCATGCTTTACTGTGAGTTACTTCTAAAAAATACTAAGTGTTCTTTTCACAGTCAAGAGGTCAGACTATTCAATCAACAAGTAAGAGAAGACAGCCAGCTAACTCACATACATTAATTGCTATGGAAACAAAGGCTTGACAAATAGAAATTCGGAAAAGATTATTTGGGGAATGATAATCTTGGAATGACCTTGAGTGACTCCTTTTGATCTCTCCTTGCCTCAGTTTTCTTGTTGTATAATTGAGATAGCATCTTACACAGGGGTTGGAAGAATGGAATGGCATTCAGTATGTAATGTAACATGGTCCCCGACACAGTTAACATTCAGTAAGTATTAGTTTTTCTAACAGTGATCAGTTACACAAATCACTGTCTAAGGAACAATTCTAATGTCCAAACAAAATGTAGTAATTTGGGGTTTGGCTTAAATTCCACATCTTAGGACTTTGTGTTGTGGTCTTACCCCTTTATAGTACTGACTACAGAATTTCTTCTTCGAAGATAGGAATTTAGTTTACATAGATGCCCAGCATTTATTATTCAATTCTGAGAACACATTTTTTTTTTCTCTCATAATGGAAGTCAAAAGAATAGAGGGGTCAAATTCTGGAAAAGGAGTTGGCAAGCTTCTTCTAGAATGATCTGCTTGTCCACATGAGGATGTGGGTCTCCTTTCTCTACAGTGGTGGTCACAGTGAAACCCTGGTGCTGGCGGCCTGCGTGTATCCTCTCCATGAGTCTCTCCTGAGATCCGTGAAGCAGCCACCGTCCATCACAAAGCTGCTATATATAACAACTCTACAGAAGAGAATAGAGACTGGCCATTTTTAGAAAATGCAGGTGCCGTCTAAAGCCCCCTCTGAGAGCATGGAGTTAGCTCAGTTTCCTTTGAAGAACTGCAGACTTGAAACTGAAAACTTTATTAATACCATTGTCTCCTTGTATCAGCAGGTTCCAGAGAGATTCCTGGAAGTTGCACAGATCACATTACGGGAGTTTTTCAATGCCATCATCGCAGGCAAAGATGTTGACCCTTCCTGGAAGAAGGCCATCTACAAGGTCATCTGCAAGCTGGATAGTGAAGTTCCTGAGATTTTCAAATCCCCGAACTGCCTACAAGAACTCCTTCATGAGTAGAGATTGCAACACTCTTGAATGTATGAATAGAAGTCCCCCTTGGATGTCCAACTTCTGTGTGTCTAGATTTTTATTTCATACATATGTGTGGGGGAGGCATGGGTGTGTTGTGATATCAGCTGGTGGTTTCTGCTCATCCCCTCTGGGTTCTTTTTATTTTCCCCACTACAGGGGGATGGGTATTTTCCTTTTTCGCCTTTAGTTACTTTTGCCCAAGGCCCTTAATATTTGGAGACTTGAGGTAGGGTTGATTTTCAGGAAAAGGGAATGTCAGCCTGTGTAAAGTCTGCAAGAGTCAAGGACGCTCTGCTCGTCTGGAAGCCTATTGTAAATGGTGGCCAGCAGAGTGAGCCCTGACTGGGACACAGCACACACCTGGACCCCGTGCTGTGTTTGTTTCTAGGGTTAAGAAGTTCTGAAAGAACCCAAGGAAAGCACTTCACACACTGGAATACCTTGTTTGATTTGAGCCCCATAAGTAACTTTTCCTTACATGTTTAAACCAATGCCAGCGGCAGCTGGGTAGCTCACATCTCAAAAGTACCCTCAAAGGACAGTTTTTTTAGAACATTCATCACCAAACCTTTTCTAAGAGAAAAGGCATACACCCCCAGACTAAATTTGGTACAAAACCAATTCTCTCAAGATGAGACTGGGAAATCCGTACAGGTTGACCTGCTGTCCCTGTAAACTTTATAACAGGCTCTTGGTGAGATGTGTGCTCAGAGGTGTCGACTTAGGGAAAACCCTGTGTTTTGTCTTCATTTCCTATTTATTTTGCTTCAGATATTAAAAGGCATGTACCTTTCAAATGTATCCTTTGCTCGACTTTATATGCTTAGCATTGCTGTTGCTGTTTAACCCTTTGTGTTCCCCTAAAACACTAATTTCTGGATACCTTTCTACAGTAAGGAATTAAGAAATCCCACTGGCCATGACATCCTTGCCCACTCTTGGAGCATGTTGACAACTGCTAGTGTACCTGACCTTCATGTCCTGTGAGGACACCACCCAGGAATGGCTCATTTACATATGGGTATGCAAGGGTGGCAGTCTCTCTCTTCACTTTGGGTATAATATCTTAAAGCCACTAATGATGTCTCTTCTACTTCAGAAGCTAATATTGACCAATGTGTGAGAAGAGTACAATAGGTTAGTTTGGGGTTACCCAAGAAGACACAATTCCAGCAGACTGAGAAAGCTAGCTGCTATTTTACTCATTCTCCAATGGCTCTTCCCCTCATCCTGTATTTTGATGATGTACCATGTCCTATGCTTGCATTTAAAATGCTGAATATCATTCACACTTGTTTTCTTGGCTGGAATTTTGTGTCCAGATGCAGTAAACAGCACTGTCCACTCTAATAGTGTGGTCCAGGCCCCTTCTTCCCCTTAGATAATTTGATAAACACACTCTAAAAACAACGCAGTAACAGATCTAGTATTTAAAACATAAGGAACAGAAATGCTATTTTTTCATTAATTTTTTAAAAATAAAAATCAGCATTTGACTTTGGAGGATGCAGGTCAGCCCTTGTGCCTGTCTAGCTGGCTGGATCACTGTAATTCAACATCATTTATAAATTCTGCTGATGGACAGGAATGTATGAACACAATTATTGTCAGCACAAAGCCTTAAAACCTGCTGACTTTAAGCTGCACAGTGCAGCCCTGCGAGGCCCGGCATCTTCCGGGAGGCTAGAGGCCCTAGTGAGGAGAACAGAACATGGAAAAGCATGGTCAACACCATTCATTCACTACAATGGCGTCTCCTAGTGTCCACACACTCTGACATGCATATAGAATTGTTAGAGTATATTCGTTATTTTTCTAGGTGTCTCTAAAACAAAAAGCCCAGGTAACCATACCACTGAAATAAATGCTAAAAATCAAACAACAGAATCAGGAACCTAGCCAGTACAAAGTATGGAAGTCTTTGACATGCTTTGTCTGGAAGGTTCCTGCAAGGGTCCAGCAGGGTTCTGGCTGTTCTGAGTCATATGCCAATCAGATCCCCACCATGTCACCTTTTGCAAGGTCAAAGGCAAAGCTGCAGTGTAGGCACCTGGGTAGACAGATTGCTAGGTATCTTCACAATCTGAGGCAAATGAATACTGATTCAAGACTTACTTGGATTTTTAAAATACTGGTTTCCCCCACCTTCCTAATTGAAATAGACAAATTTAGCAAAAAGCAAAAAAAAAAAAAAAAGTGTGTTTTCTACTGAATGTCAGTGCCCTTATGTACCTAGAATCTCCCCACAGTGTTCACTATGGCTGGAGACGATTTCACACTGTCAGCCTTGAGGATGGACTCAGCTCTATGGTGGAAGCAGGTCTCCATGGCTTTTCATTGAGGTGGTTGCTCCCATGCATACAGCCATTGGACCATGTGTCTCCCAGTACAGGGGGAAAATGTCACAAGCCTGTCTCTCGATGCTCCTATCAAGCAGTTAGTTTTTAAATAAAACAACAACAACAAAAACACCTACTACCTTTCAAATCTTAGCTCAGCTCTCACCAAGTGAAAACTGCTTTGTGCACAGGAGAAAGTTAACTTTTCACAGTGGGAGAGTGGGGACCAGCTCCTCTAAAGTCTGTTGCAATGCCATATCGCCACTTCCTTCATGCGAACCCTCTATTGTTTTTGTGCGTGCACTCAAGGTGATAGTCTGTGCCTAGATCTTAATGCACCAGCGTGGGGGTTTTTAAAAATCCTTCAAAATACCACTTCTTTCCCCACAAGTACAGCTGTTCTTGTGCCTTCTGTGGCTTTCGGTTTCATCTCTTTTCACTTTCTTTCCAATGAGTACAGCTGCAATAAACACTAGATTTTTTTTTTTCTGGCTGTTTGACATAATGTTGATAGCTATGCATATTTTGTGTCTTTTTAAAAACAAAGCGGGAGAATAATGTTTTTGAAGAAGAGAAATTTTTAGAACAGTTTGATACACCGCAAATTATTTTTCCCTCGATTGTTTGAGCAGCATTCGAGTTTTGGAGATTCTTGTAGAAGCCAATTTTTTTGTAACTGTGGTGTAACTCTTGTGTTTTCTTAGCCTAATGAGAAGCACTATAGAAGCAATATTTCATACCATGTGCAATGTGTGTGCAGAGGTGTGGGTGTGAACACACAGGCACACACATGTAAAAATATACATATGTATGCGTGTGAAGTGGAAAGCTTGCCTTTTCTTATCTAGACTTAAGAACTTATTTTAGGCATTTGTTATGTTTTGTGAGAAGAATGTTCTATTTGCAACAACACAACATTTACTTCTTACCGTCTCTCTGGCTGTTCAATGGAGATGTTTTGCATTAAATGGTAAAAATATGTGGAAGATGTTAGGATGTAGTAATTATTTCAGTAAATGTTCACCCCCATACTCCTGAAGTTTGCTTTGTGCCTCCGAGTATTACTTAATTGAAGTGTTTTATGTTTGAAGAATCCTTGTTAAGTGCTAGGAATATGGGTGAATATCATTTAAAAAAATTAAAAACATCAAAACAGAAACACTAAAGCAAAGGGGAACTTTTATAAGGAAATGTAAATATTTCACCTCATGGCCGTTGTTACGTAAGACATGAGATTTTAATATATCTACAGTGTCACAGAATCTGTTGAATTCATTAGGGACACTACAGTGACTGTACAGGCAGTTGAAAGCATTCTCAAAAATCCTGTTCTCTACTTGCAAAAGATAACAGTCTCTATCAGATGTCAAGGGCAAGGGTAATGTCGTCTCTGTAAATCTATGACATTTCTTTTCTGTGTACATGAAGACATTTAGTAAGTAATCCCCTACATCCCCACACACATGCAGGTTAGTAGTGACTACTTAGTTAAAAAGTTTTGGGGGGAGTTAAACATAGACTGCTCCCCAAAAGCGACCATAAATTAACTAAAGAGTGGTTTACAGATATCCCCCAGAGCAGCAGTGTGTAAGGACGTGAACAATCTTTGCTGTGTATATTCTAGAATATTCATTGGTGTGAACAGCACAACCATTTCCTCCTGGTGTAAGCTCTGTGTCTGCAGATGACAGCTCTGTTTTCAAAGGCTCCCCTTGGAACACGTGATGGTTGGTGTGTGTCACCGCATCGCACTTCCGTGTTAGACGTAAGGAAGCGAAGCTTTGCCCCTGTAGAGCTGTTGGTTTTAAACCATCTAAAAAAACCCGAAAACTACAAAGCTCATCCTCAGAGCTGGAATCCAAACTGGTGTTTAATCTCCGCATCCTTTTGAATGGTCCTTCTAAGACTATGTGGAAGCATGTGGACTTTGAGTCTTCTCGGCTGAGCTCTCCTCTCAGATCAGACACCCCCCTAATGTGCACACACGTGAACAGGCAGGCAAACGGTTGTTCTGTCTTTGTGAAAATGGATTCACTAAATATTTTTTTAATAACAAATTCCTCTGCATATGAGGGAATAAACCATTTTAAAGTTGTATATTGCCACTTCAAATTTAGACTTAGGAAAAATGATGTATTTGGAGTTGGTCTCAGCTGCCTAGAAGAGTCAAAGGTCACAGCTTCCCCCAACATTGTCCCAGCCATTTCTCATATGTATATAGTATAAACCGTGACAAACACTGCCTTTATATGATTTAGCAATATGTTGTAAATAGCATTATGAAGCTCTTTTTTTGTAATAAAGACCCTTTGATTTGAATATAGTACAATAACTGAACTGATAAAGTCAATTTTGATTTTTTTTTTAGCTAGAGGCAATTTCAATTGTGCATTTTGTTATTGTCTATTGTTCTGAAGACTGCATAATTTATTGGTTTAATTTATCCTAATTTATTTGATGAAGGTGTACAATTTTGTATTACCAAGGATGTACTGTAATATTAATTGATAGGATAAAAACAGTGAGACTCCCTGTCCATATTCAAAAGAAAACAAAAAGGTGCCGTAGACAATTGATTTTAAAGTAAAAAGTAAAACAGTTGAGTTTGGCAGCTACAAAATTTTAAAACAAGGAAACAATAAAGGACAATGTTGTCGTGGGGAGGGCGGGGAGGGTTTCCGTTGTGTGTTCTAAGCTTTTCTATCTTCTCCGAACTTGGACCGTTTGCTTTGTACCACTAAAGGGTGCAGTAGTCGACTGCCTTGTGTGCCTTCCATCCTCTCCTAAACTGAATGTATGTGCAGTATATATGCAAGCTTGTGCAAAATAAAATATACATTACAAGCTCAGGTCATTGGAGTTTTTTTCTGAAAATGCATGACATTTTGTTTTTGGACCTATGAGGCTTCCGGCTAGTCTCACTAGTCTCCCTCCATTACTTCTCTTACTCGTGTAACCCACCATGCCTCCAGACCAGGCCTGGAACTCTCCTTGCTGTGTCAGGAGGCTTGCTGTAACGGCCTGCTTCCTTTGTAGAACCTCTCACTCAGATTTAACTTCCATACCCCTCAACTTGAGGCAAGAGAACAAGTAGGATTCCTGGGTAAAACGCTTGCTGTATGAGTGACAGGATCTGAGCTTGGATGCCCAGAACCCACCTAAAGCCACGTGTAGGAGCAGGAGTCGGTAATCCCAGCACTCTTGCACTGAAATATGGAAGGGTGAAGGCAGGAGACCCTGGGAAGCTAGTTATCCAGCTTGCCTGAGGATGAAGACCAGCTAGTCTTGGGGTACACCAATCAGATAGCCTGAGGATGAAGACCAGCTAGTCTTGGGGTACATAGACCAGATAACCTAGGGAACACAGACCATCTATCTAGTCTTGGGATTAACAGACCAGATAGCCCGAGACACACAGACCAGCTAGTCTTGGGGTACCCTGAGGCAAACAAGACCCAGTCTCAAACAAAATGAAAAATAAGGACCTACAGCCAAGGTTGTCCTTTGACCTCTATATGTGTATGCATACTCACACACATGAACACACACACACACACACACACACACACACACACACACACACACAAAGATTTCTGAAAGTTGTAGTGCATAGAAACCTTTAAGTTGGCAATTGCTACTGTTAAACCTGAGAATCACCAGGTCAAAGACCAGTTCCACAATTATCTAATTAAAACAAGTTTTATTTGGTACTAGCCAGGAAGATGAATACTGGCCAGGTCTACACCTCCTGGGATTCCCAGAGAAATGGCCCCAATTTTAGGTCAGTTGGGTGCTTGCAAAAGCAAACCCCCACAAGGCTATGGTACTTCCTGCCTTTGTCCAATCGGGGGTAAACATACATCCTGACATATTTCCTGCCTACATATCTTCTGCCTACATGTAATCAAGCACATTGAGGCAACCAACCTTTTTACTGAAGTAAAAACACGTGACTTGTTATCTCACAAGACCCACAGCCCCCAGCATTCCAAGAAGTTATCTGTCCTTGGGCAAGTGGGGCTTACAAGTTAATTTTAGCCCTTGCACTACTGCCAGTCAGAAAGAGAAAAGATGCTCCTCAGATTCCCATAGTAACAACTCACTCAAGCATGGGGCTCATGTGCTTATGTGGTTCCCATTGTTAGACCCAGAAGTAGGAGAAACTTCAACATCTCCCTAAAATGTTCCTTCAGACATTATTGGCGGTGTGTTTCCAACTGCAGTGTGTGATGTAGGGCTTTAGAAAACAGCATTTGTTTCTTTTGCTTCTTTTTTTAAAAAATAGCATTATACACTTGTTTGGCTTGGATACAGTTTGAGGATGCTCCCCAAAGTTTCAAATGCCAGAAGGCTGGTCCCCAGTATGGCAGTAAGAAGAGGGAGACGAATCTTTGATGGGATGCAATATAAGGCAAGCAGGTCGTGGGGTTGGGGTGGAGAACCTTCGTCATGGGAAGGGCTCAGTGCAGCTCTTTCGGGGCTCTGGTAAGTTCCCCCAAGAACAAGTTAGCTTCAAAGGGGCAAGCTTGGGCGCTGACTTCCTGTCCTACCTTATAAGGAAGTGCTCTTCCTCCCCATCCTGTTCTCCACTTACAATGAAGGCTTTGCTGGGATGGACCAGTGGATGGAACTACCCAATTTGGTCAAAAGTATGGATTGAATAAACCACTTTTTATCTTAACAAAATGTCTGGCCTCTGGTATTTTGCTATAACAACTAAAAGTGGCCTGGATCTTTTTCTTTTTCTTTTTTTTTTTTTTTTTTTAGAATAGGAAGAATTAGCCTGAGGCGGACCAGCATCTTCCATTCCTCACACTTGCTCTGCCCTGTCTCTGGTCACTACTGCAGACTGCTTCCACCCTCTGGTCTCTTACTTACACTTCAGGAAGAGCGCTTCACGCATTGGTGCAATTAGACAGTGTTGCCTCGAGTCAGTGTGATGCTGAAACTTTATCAAATAACGATAGCGGTTTTCTCCTTTGGGTTCTTTCCTGACAGCACAAAGTTAAATTATAGTTTCCCTAGCTAAAGTGCACAAAGTGGCAAGCCTTCGTCTCTCTATGCCAAAATATTTATTCCCAGAGTAGAGCCAATAGAATCCCCCCATTTCCCACCCACTCTTCTTAGAAAGGAGAAAGCTCACAGTCGTATAGCAAGCTTTCGTTTCCATGCACGGAGCTGTCCGGATAATCCACAGTTGCCCAAGTAAATGAGAACAGGCAGAAATGTTTATTGGCAAGAGAGTCAATTAAAACAATGCTTCTGGGGCTAGAGATGGTTCAGCAGTTGAGAGCACTTACTGCTCTCACAGAGGACCTGCGTTCCGTTCCAAGCACCCATGTTGGATGATGCACAACCTCCTGTAATTACAACTCCAAGATATCTGATGCTCCCCCTTCTGGCTTCTGAAGGTTCTGCAAGTACATGGTATACATACAACACAAGCACACACACATAATTAAAAACAATAAAAATAAATCTAAAAACCTGGTTTCAAAGTTTTCCTTTGGTGACTAAATTATCTGCTGGCATTGTTCTAGAATCCAATAGACCACCGTTCCCAGTCCTGATATAGCCCTCTAGACCCAAACTTCACTGCACACGATTCTCGAGGGATACTCATACCTGATTCCTACTGGAAACAAACACTTCACAAGCTAGCAAAAAGTACAGTTTATTCATTTTACCTTTTAATCAACAACTTACAAGTTTCCCATGCAAGTGTTTCCAACTCACACATGGCCAAGGATGTCTACAACTGATGCCCAACACAAACCCTAAACTCAGCTTAAACATTATGAGATTTTTTTTTTTTTTGGTGATTTATTTTTTTTTTGTAACTTGTTCTCAAGTGTGAACTGTACAGTTGACAATGATTCGTGGTGATGTCAAAAGGTTGGACACGCCTTCAAGCTAGCAACGAAAAGTCCACCTATGTTTATAGAGAATTTACCAACATGCATCTGAGCAGGAAACAGATACCCCAAATCAGAGTCGCAGGGACATATCTAACCACACATGCCTGTGCTCATGTGTGGAAACTGATTTTACACAGATACGTACGACCACATTCAGGTATTTGAATGACAGCAGGGGGGAGACAAAGGGACAAGGGGACACAGGGACACAGGGTGAAGAAGGCAGAAGATACAGCCAAGGTCCATCTCATCCTAGAAGTAAGTTTTCTCATGATGCCCAGCACTGTGCCTGATGAATATAGACCAGTTGTTTTTTTTTTAAGGTGCTTTGAAGTATTTGATAATCCAAAGAAAATATTTGCCATGCATTAGGGTCTACAGACATTCTGTTTCTTGGAGGGAGAGTCTCCCTAGGGAAGTAGCCCGGGTTGTCCTTGAACTCACAACTCTCCTGGCTCAAGCCTTCCCAGTGTCTGGGACTCCATGTGTGCTGTGAGCCATCACACTCGGAGTCATAAAATGCAAGGGAAGCATGCATAAAAGAAAAAAAGTCGGTAGTCTCAGAAAAAAAGCTGGTAACTATGAGAATTATGAAAGACACAAAAGAAATAAATGCCACCCTGTCGTCACCAGGAGGGAGGAGTGCCCTGGGCTGAAAACCCAGTGGTTGCTTTTGAAATGAAAATTCAATTTGAGGGAAGTCCTGCCTGCGTTCGCTCAGTTCCAACCCTTCAGTGTCCCAGGAGAGCTAAGTGGACCTTCAAGGCTAGAGAGGCGGTTAGAGTCCCCTCCTGCAGCCAGTGTGCAGGCTTCCACCAAAGCACTCCTAAGCACAGAAAGAAAACAGCAAACAAACAACCAACCAAAACGTTTTTCTTTACGATGCTTTTGTTTCCCATCAGAGATTTAGGTCAAAGAGCAAGCAAGGCAAGAACAAACTTCTGAAGGTGGCCAAGTGTGACTAGACCCGTCCTTATGTGTGACCGTCTTCTCTTCACTAAGCACCTTGACCCACTGCCAAGCACAGGGGGGGGGAGGGCGCTTGTGTTTCCTGCCCCTCCCCCCTCCACAGGGACGACAGGCTGTTTAGGGAAGCAAGAGTTAAGATTTCAAGGACTCTGCTTCTCTTGCCGTCAGTCGACTGCTGGAGTAATGTGAGATGCGCGCGCATAAAGGCTTGCTGTCTCCACGTTAGGTCTGAAGCCTCCTGGCTGAGCGGCAAGGAACTAGATAGGCTTTCCCCACCCACTCAAGGCCTGGTCTCCGTGTGGTAGTGCATTGGGCTGCCCCTCGTACCTTGCCCAGCCTTGGCCTCCAGCTTTCCTTCCTAACCCCTCTGGGAACCGATTTCCTGTCTCCAGTCATGGACTCCCAACTCATGTATAAGACCTCTCAGGAGAAGACCCCCTTCTCCACCAGTCAGAAACAACGATTAGCATCAAAGAAGTGTGTGTGTGTGTGTGTGTGTGTGTGTGTGTGTGTGTGTGTGTGTGTGTGGTAGATTCACACATGTGTGTGCACAGGTCAGAGGAAGAACGACATCAGCTGTCCTGCTTTGCTCACCCTCTACCTTTACTCCCTTGAGTCAGGGTCTCTCCCTGAACCTGGAGCAAGGATGGGGCCAGCAAGGCCCTGGGTTTACAGACGCATAGTGAACATCACCACAGCAGGCTGTTCGCTAGGCTGCTGGATGGGGACTCAAGTCATCACCCTTGTGCAGCGAGAACTCTTACTCACAGAGCCATCTCTCCAGCCCCAGCATTAGAGACAATCCAAGTCTGAGGGGATTGTTCCATAACTCTGGAGCAATGTGGTACTGCTTCCGGGACTCCCAGGTCAAAACCTTCTAACAGGAACATTTTCATTATCGCACCGTAGGAACTTAAAAAGTTCTCTGGTAAAGCACTTATCTGCTCAAAATAATGACCTCCTGGATAGAACAAAAGAGCTCTGTGTAAAGACGTGTACATTAGGGCTGACAAGACGGTTCAGAGGGGGAAGGAGCTTGCTGCCAAGCATGATGACCTATAGAATATAGAAAGTTCTATTGCTAAAACCCACATGGCAGAAGGAAAGACTCCACTCCACCCCACCCCCAACACACACACACAGGCAGTCCGCTGACCTGCGCTGATACATCATGGCACACATAAACACACACACAATAAATAATAAATGTAATAAATTTTAGTATGCACATGAAATTCAACAAGTAGGTCATGTGGAACTACCTTTTAAAGTGGGATTTGTCTACTAAGCAATGACGGCCCAGCACTCACTGGGTCACATGAGAGATCTTTTGTGATGAGTGTGAAAATTAAACCACACAGTAGCATGTGGATTCTATCAAACCTTCCAAAGAGAGATTATGTCATAGACACAGCGCGGGCCTGGCAGAGAACTCCTGCAAACCCCAGTTAGCTAACGCTCCTTCCCTCACAGTAGCTCTTCTCATCTTGCCAATGCATGTTAAGTTGTGACTAAGAACGACACCCTAACCCACCCCAACTTCCAGGACACTCGGACTTTGAGGAACACGGAGGATGCAGGGATCCACAGCCTTGGTCCCCCTGGAGCCTCTTCCTGAGCTCAGAACTGTAGCTGTCTGGCCGCCCCCGCAGCGTGGGTCAGCCCTGAAGTGGGACAGCTTAGAGAGATCCAGGCAACATCGCACACTGAAACAGAATGCGTGGGAGCCTTACCCTGGCAGAGGGAAGGGTGTTGTTTGCAAAGCCCCCTGCGGGGCTGCCCAGGTGCAGTGACAGGCTCAGGAGACCTTTGGCAGCTACCCTGGAAAAAATGCCTGCGTCTTTGCAAATAAATCCTGTGAGTGTAGAAAGACTGGGTTTGCCTGGTGTTTGTAGAAACAATACCAAGTGCTTTACTGGTGTTGGAAACAGCTTAATGAGAGGAGCCCGAGGTCCTAGCATCTACAGGATGGATGTCTTGTCCTTGTTGTGACTTTTGACCTGTTGGGAAACTAGTCCCCAAAACCAATGTTCTTATTTCCAGTTATTTACAACTGGAAAGTCTTTGGTAATCATTTAAAAGAAAACGTTCCCTCCATCTCCCTCCATGACTCAGCAAGTGACATGTAATTGGATCAAAGCCTGAAAGCCTGGTGTCCTGTATATGAGAAGAGGTGTCCAGACCTTCCCAGAAAACCCATGAAGAATGCATGAGCTACCAATTTTGTATTATCTTTCCTCCAGTCAGTATCCAGCAATCCATACCATACATATCATAGCTGCATATATGAAGTATCCTAGTGAGGTAGGTGAATTCCTAAGCAAAGGAGAGAGAAATTATAATCTTCCTAAAAGTAAAAAATGTTAGCTCTGTGTTACAGTGCTTGGCTAGTATACAAGAGGCCCCAGGTTTGATCCCTGGGAACACACACACACACACACACACACACACACACACACACACACATACACACACACACACAAAGTAAGAAACTTTGATAGAGCCAAGGGCCATAGAAGAAATGATCAAAGTTATCCAAGAAACAAACAAAAAACAACAGTACCTACTCATGTTCTCCCAAAGCACTTGGCCTCTATAGAGTTATGGTTGAATGTGGCCAAGTATTCAAAATAATTCGTATTACATCTTGTTCATATGTTACATGCACAGATGGTCAGTTCTCTTATAAAGCTCATGTTCATGAACATAAATGGAGAAAGCAAGCAGAGCCACTCCAGCAAGTGCAAAACAAACAGCATGCCACAGACAAGTGGAGTCCAAGGAAGGCCTGGACTTGTTCCCAGGTAAGAACCCAGGAAGGAATGACAGTAGAGGTCAGTGTGTCTTGTGGGAACTGCAGGCTCCTCAAGTGCCACCTGCTGCCCCCTTCCGTCTCCCAAAGCAGACTTTGCCCTTTTGACACATCAGTTTGCTGCATTGCCTAACTTCGAGGCCAGCTCTCACTTTTGTCTTCTTGGAACTCGAAGGCTTTGGACAAAGCCAGGTTCAAATGGAACAAATTCCAGCCTTTCCTTCAATTATTAAACAGAGAAGAGGAGGAGGAGGAGGAGGAGGAGGAGGAGGAAGAATGAGGAGGAGAAGGAGAAAGAGAGAGAAATCAATCAATCAATCAATCAATCAATCTGGGGCTGGGGGTCAGTTGGACTGGCAGAGTGCTTGTACAAAGCTCTGGGTTCCAGGCTCAGAACCACATGAAACTGGATGTGGTGTTGCATATGTATTTGCACCAGCACTTGGGATGTGGAGGTGGGCAAATCAGGAGTACAAAGCCAGCTGGGGCTATTCGAGAGTCTGTATCAAACAAAACAATAAGTCTAGAATAAATAATATGTCAATTAAAGACAAATTACCCATTCGGCACCAACATTTTCATTTTCTGAAATGTTGACTTCTAGTGACAGCCTATTTCTTTAAGTCCTCCAAGGGAAGAGTAGGATGTTAGGATATGGAGAAACCTCCCCCGAATAGCACTGCCTCCAGGAGATACAGTGTGCTTGCCAGAGTCCCCACCATACACAATAACATTGTGGCAAAAGAAACATATGAAGTATTCATCTTACTGTTTTTTATCTTTGAGATAGAGTCTCCAAATACCTCAGGCTGGCTTTGAACTCCTGATCACCTTTCCTCTACCTCCCAAATGTTAGGATGGCAGATATATATGTCTTGGTATAACACCTGGTTCACGTCTTTTTAACTCTGACTTTTTAAAAGTGTGTGTGTGTGTGTGTGTGTGTGTGTGTGTGTGTGTGTGTGTGTCCTTGGGATGGAGGGGTTGGAGACCACGCATGTGGAGGGCAGAGGATTCTCGCCTTCTACCTCCAGGGACCACTCACATTTCCAGGTCTGCACTACAAGTGTCTTTATCCACTGAGCTGTGTCACCAGCCCTGTCTTTGAGTTTTTAATTTTAATAACTTTCTCATTAGTGAGATAAGGCCTCATGATTGTAGCCCAGTTTGGCTTAGAACTCACCATCCTGCCTCAGTCTTGCAAGTGCTGGGATTATAGGTGTGTGCCCCCAGACCTGGTTTACTTCTAGTTACTTAATCTTGACTTCCTAAGCACAAATGAAGCAGAATGACACACAACTCAACAATGGTACTCTCTCCTCAGCTCCTCTCAGCTCCCCCATCCTCTAGTTTGGACTCTAGAAGCAAAAGAAACCCCATGGTAGCATCTTGAAACTCACATGAGTCAACAGTGGTAAAAAGACCTGGGAGGACATGTTTTCCCTTTGATGTTGGTAAATATTTTTGAATGGGAATGGATTAGATGTCTCTATCCGACTGTTCTAGGGATAAGCAAGAGAGAGGTGCCTATGAACTTGCATATAGAAGTTAGAGGACAACTACAGATGTCATCCTCAGAAGAACCACCCACTTCCTTTGGGACAGTGTCTCTCATTGGCCCAGAGCTCATCAGTTAAGTTAGTAGACAGCTGCCCAGTGAGCACTGGGAATCCTCCTGCCTCTGCTTTCCTAATGGCATTATAAGTAACTGCCACCACATCTGACATATTTACCAGGGTTCTGGGGATCAAACTCAGGCCCTCTTTACCAACTAAGTTTCTCCCCAGCTTCTGCCCTGAGACTCTCATGTCCTACTTGGGCCCTTGCTCTCTCCCTGTGATGCAGAATGTCATATTCCCTGGTAATGTGAACACAGGACTCTTTCCTCCAGCCACAGAGTGGCAGAGCCCCGCCCCCACTTGTTTTGTGTAGCCATCAGGGGACTTTATAACTTCTGTGATGTTTAGGGTTTTTACCAGCAAGCAAGCATGCCGCTTCCATACAGGGAGTGCATAAAGAGGTAAGATCACGGAGACACACGGGGACACGAGCCATTTGCTGTCTGAGGAACCGAGCTCCTCCCTGGCTGGGTCCTCGTGGTCCTGTGCTGTGGGCTGCAAGCTCAGACTGCGTCAGCAGCCTAGCATGGCTTCTAAGTCAGGGTTTGCTCCTCATAAAATGCCATGTACTCCTTGAGCTGAGGAGTGAGTAAAATGTGCGGTGGGGTGTGCCAGAGGTAGCCTGTGCTCAACAGAGAGTCAAAGGAGAGGAAGTCAGAGAGGGAGAGTCACCGCTCACAGTGAGGAATGTCACAGTCATGTGCTTCGGGCCACCATCGGTGCCTTTTTTCTTTTTCCCTCAGTGTAACAGACCAAAGGAGCCTCAGTGGAGCTCCTGACTGGGACACAGGCAGGGACACAGAATGAATGAGTATGTACCTTGTCTCCCACAGTGTGTGCGCAGGTATGTCAGAAACGGAAGGGGCCGGCATGTACACACACATGCATATATATATACACACATACACACACCCACGCAAACATTCACATATTACACATTCATACACACATATAAACAGAGACACATACATATACATTCATATACATACAAACACATTAACACACATCTATACACATACATATACAGACATACATACATACACATTCTTACACACAGACATACACACACTTATACACAAATATACATATGTATATTAACATATGTATGCACATGAATACATACACACATATACTTATGTACACACATGCATAGGCTCAGACATGCATATATATATGCATACATACATTCAAATACACACATACATACACACACACACACACACACACACATACACACAAACACACACACACACACTGCTGCTTTTAGGTTTTTGTTTTGGCCCGTAGAATAATGGGTTTCAACCACAGATAAGGGAGACATGTTATACTGTGAGGGAAGTTTACTTTGAACAGACCAGAGTTCAAGGGTAAGTGATCAGAAAAGACACAAAGTAACAAAATAGAAGGCACAGGGCCTGGGGGCGTGGCTCATGGTTGAACACTTTACACATACAAGACTCTGGGTTCCATCCCCAGAATAGAAATATATATACATATAGGTATATATTATAATACATACGTACATATATATGTATATGAGACACACACATTTTCCTGTGCATTTGGGTGGATGGCCAAACATGAGAATGGGTGATGAGGAGGAAGACGGTGTGGTGGTAGAACATGCTGTGAGCTTAATGAGACCAAATGCTTCCCCATCTGAGACTCCATGCCCCAGAGAAAGTGTGTAAAGGAACATGACTGGAAGACAGGAAATCTGATCACCCCTGCCCCCACCTTCCCTGACCTCTCACCCTGAGCTTCAGGAAAGGAAAATCAATGTGCCCCAAAGAGCAGGAGCCAGGTCTGGGGCTGGAATTTGACCCACGCAGAGTGTTTGCTGATCCAGAGATGGGATCCGTTCAATGAGCTCATCCTTATCTTGAAGGGAGCCTACAGAGCTTGGACTAAGGCAAAGCCACATTTTAGTCAATGAAAATTTACCAGTCACTTTTGTCCCTCATCTCCCCTCCCAGCTCCCCACCCCCATGCACCCTGTCTCAGAGAGAACATCGTCCCACATGATCCAAAGACTGTTTCTGAAACGTCAACAGCTTGGCAGTTAGAAGCTTAGAGAAAACCAAACTTTATCCCCCAATGTCTTCCATTTCCCTCTATGTGGCCCCGTAGCCTCTACCCCTCTCCACCTTCTGCAAATATTGACTGAGTTCAAGGTCAGTGTCTGAGGTCTAACTTCAGAGTCAGTGTGAGCTAAAACACTTAAGATGGTGCAATCCCTGCTAATGAAGAACACAGTGAACCCCAAGGTCAGTTCCAGGCAATTCCTGTCCCCTGACCAGTTGATATTTGCTTTATCAAGTCAGGGCTATTCTTGTCATCATTGTTAATCTTCCTCTCACCAGATCTGTGTTGGCCGAGGGCATGCACTTGAGGTATGTTAGAAGAATGGAAGGCTCTGTTGTGGGAAAGAATTTTTGCTAATTCTGTCTGCCTACAGCTTCCTCGGCTCTGTTCATCTGATCTTAACTCACTAAGCAAAATTGAAGAAGTCCAGAAAGCGTGGTGACCTGGTTCCAGGACGTAGATTTGGGGCCAAGAGCACAAGACAACAGTATTGTTTGTTGACCATAGGTCCTCTTTCTCTTGGAAGCAACTTGATTTGTCTATAGGTAAGGTCTTGATGGAATATTTTTGCCTGGAAGAAGTCCATGGCCATGTGGCTCCTTCAGCTCATGGAGGCTCATTTCTGGCCTCTGTGTGGCACAGTTCTCATCTGAAGGATTCTTGGGAGACCTAAGGTCCCTAATGGCTTGAACTGGGAGTAAGAATGAGATAGCACTGTTGACCCATGCATGGACTTTGTAGTAAACAGCCCTGGATCAAACTCCCACCTCTCTGAGCCTTGCCATCTTTGTGTGTGGAAATAATCATAGCAATGTTCTCCTTGCAAGACTGTTAGGGGGATTAAACATGGCATTGTATCTGAAAGCATTCGGCACACTGCCTGCTGCTTCAAATGGGATTAATACCTTTTAACCTCCTTCCTTCCGCTCAGCCACTCCAGCTGCTGGCGTATCCCCTTTCCCCGCTGCATACATTTGACACAGTGGAACCAAGCCAGTCACACTGGAGGGGATGCTGTCCTCATAAGAGTGAACCAAGGAAAGACGAGGCTCAGTTTGCCCAGAACAGCAGTGCTGAACCCGAGCCATGTGAGCCCCACACTCCCTGGAAAGAATGTAAATCTACACATCAACTTGAGGTTGTGTAGTGCTTCCCAGAGAGAAAGACAAGAAGCTAAAACAGGAGGAAGATAAGAGAGAGGGGCCAAATCTCCATGTAGGAACCTTGTTTGGTGAGGATTTTTAAAAATCTGATAATCATAGCAACAATCATATACTTCTTTTGAATATAAATGTATAACCAAGTTATCCAACAGACCAGTAGATCTGGATAGGTTGATCAAAGGAGAGCAGTTACTCCTTTAGACTCACAGCCACACTGATATATGGTCTACTGAGAGTTCTACCCCCGCCCCACCAACATTTCCTGGTGAACTGTGATTGATCTCAGGCATTTTCTCCCTTGAGCATCATGACAAGGCTGGAACCCACCAAGCTCCATCCTCTTCTTGAACATGCTCAGCTCTCAAAGGTGCCTCCAAATGACTTGCTCCATGACCCTGAATCTGGCTTCCATTCCTCTACCCTTGGTTCTCTCCACTGTCACCAGAGGGAGAACACAGGAAGACATGAGAAAGAACCCTACAAGATATTTAATAAATATCCAAAGATTTAATATATATTTTTTCTATGTGCTAACAATGAACAACTAGAATATATAGTGGAAATAAATAGGAATCAGACATACAAATGTTAGGACCTAAGACCTAAAACCCTGTTGTGAAGATACAAGGAAGCATTTCCCAGTACAGGGGAGATGGCCAAGAACAGTAATCACCATGCGCTATGTTCTTCCAGTGAGCCAGGAGTCCTCTAAGACGTTAATGGAAACAATTTCTTTGGTTGCCTCAGAACTGTCACAGGTGGTTAAATTTATGCTCTCATTTTCTTTTTAAAAAGGGGAAATAGGGCACATCAAGGCAAGGTAACTTCTTGAATGGGAAGACCCAAAATGATAAGTATATTTATTTTCCCTAATTTATTCAATTGCATTACCTTGAAAATTAATGCAATAAATTTGCTGTATAAATTAATGCAACCTCAATCAGATTTCATAGAACGGTTCATGGAACTCTACAAACCACTTTAAAGTTTACCAAGAAGAGAGAAAGGCCTTCATGGAAAGCCACAGCAAAGCCAGAGGGGCACATCAGCTAATGAACTATTGAAATTAAACCACTACAATGTATTGAAATGGTTGCCATTAAAGTTCAGTACAGTTGTCAGATGCGTAAAGCCTTATGACAGAGGCTGGGACACAGAGGACATTCGATAAATGCACATTTTGATCTCTTTTCCCTATGCTTTTCTTCTAAAGATCTACAAACAAAATATGAAGCCATGGTCATTATTAATATAAAGGCTGAGAAAGAACATTTTAGAAGCAGATTTGAAAACACAGGAAAGGCACAGACAAACACAGGAGCTTAACTCATGCTGAAGAATGCTTCCAGGTCAGGGGAAGAAGATGGACCACTTAGCAAGGAATGCAAGGTGAATCCACTAATGAGATAAAGAAGATTTCTAGGCTTAGTGGCGCATGCCTGGACCTCAGTGCTCTGTAGCCTCAGACAGAAGGAGCGAGTCTGTGGCTAGCCCAGGTTACACAATGGAGTCCTCAAAGGACAAAAACAGTAACAACAGTAAGAAAAATCAATTAAGGACACAAAGTTAGATCCCGACTGTATGACATATGGAAAAATGAGTTCTTAAAAGAAGGTTGAAAATGTGTGCACACGCACACACGCACGCACGCACCTGGAAACCCCATTTAATGTATAGTCAGGAAAACACTCTAAACATGACAAGATCCAGAAGCCATAAACAGTAGTAAAGTGAGAGACAGTCACTGCCTCAGTTACTTTCTTCATGGCTGCGGCAAAAAGCAGCTGCAGGAAGAGGGAATTTGCTTTGCCTCCTGGTGTGAGGATTTCACCCATCACAAGGGGGAAGGGGTGACCAGGGGGTGACCCCAGCTGTGACAGTGGGAGTGTGAGGCAGCTGGTCACACTGCACCCGCAGCCCAGAAGCAGACAGGTGAACAGCAATATACCACTGGCTTTCCCATTTTCCTTCAGTTCAGGAACCCCATCCAAGGGACTGAGCCATGGATCCGCCCTCCTCAGCTCAACCTCTCCAGAAAAGTCCTCCTAGAGATGCCGAAAGTGTATCTCCCAGGTGCTGTGGGATGGTCTATATGTCAAATGTGTTGCTCTGATTGGTTAATAAATAAAACACTGATTGGCCAGTAGCCAGGCAGGAAGTATAGGCGGGACAAGCAGAGAAGAGAATTCTGGGAAGTGGAAGGCTGAGGCAGAGAGACACTGCCAGCCGCCGCCATGACAAGTGAGATGTAAGATACCGGTAAGCCACAAGCCACGTGGCAAAGTATAGATTAATAGAAATGGGTTAATTTAAGATATAAGAACTAGATAGCAAGAAGCCTGCCACGGCTGCACAGTTTATAAGAAATATAAGTCTCTGTGCTTACTTGTTGGGTTTGAGTGGCTGCGGAACTGGCAGGTGAGAGAAATTTGTCCTGACCGTGGCCCAGGCAGGAAAACTCTAGCTACACCCAGGTGTTTCCACATCCAGTCAAGTTGAGGATGAAGATGCGCCATTGTGGTTACATAAAGCTGCATCTTAGCAACAATAGCAATGAGAGTGTGGGGCAATCAGAGTGCATACGCAGGAAGAAAGCATACTTCCCATGAATATAGACTAGTAGTCTTATACAAAACCGTCTGTAAATCAACCAAAGTAGGACCACATGATGGTTAAATGAGGAAAGGGGTGAATGGTCAAAGCACCAGAGAAGACAGAAAAATGACTGAAGCACACTGGAAAGTATGCTTACCTTCACTGGTAAGCAGAGAAGTCCTAACTACCAACACAAGCACACTGGAAAATATGCTTACCTTCATTGGTAAGCAGAGAAGTCCTAACTACCAACACAATGTCATTTTTGGCCAATGAGATTAGAGAAGTAGAAAATAGTGTCATCCAGATTTGATGAGGCATGGAGACATGGCTACTGTAGCTAGGTTGTAGACAGTTCTCTTCTTTTTTAATGGGGACAAATGAGCAGTGTCAAATTTTTATATGATATTACAATTCTGTGTCTGCTACATGGAAACATTCAGAAGATGCATGAATACCCAAGAAGCATCATTCAACCGTTGTTTTCAAACACAGAAGTAAGGCCCATCGGCAGACAAACAACCAGACACATTAGGTTACTTCCCTGTTTGGGTTATCAGTGGATGATACTCACAGTGAACCAAGTCCGTATAACAACAACGAAAAAGATAGCTAAAGCAAATGTCTAACTGGAAAAGATATCTGGGAGCAGAACAATGTAGCAACACGTTCTGATGATCCCTGAATCCGTTCATCCCCACGTCAACAGTTCTCACACTCATGTCCTGAACAGTGTTTTGTGTGTCTGGGCAGAACTCCGTCTTAGCAGAATTGGGACTAATGGCAGCCTTGCAGTCGATGCAGTCGGGTGATGAGACACAGTCATCCTAGGACCCCATTCTATTCATTCATATGCCAGACAGACTAAACCACTGGGTGCTTACCTGAGGCCTTGCTGTGTACTGGTGTAGGTGATGGCCAAGGAGAGGTGGAGGCCAAAGAGAAGAACTCCCTCGTAGGAGCCGCCTGGTCTGTCCATTCTGGGATTTGGCTCGCTCACCCATTTCAAGGATTATCCATCAGATCCATGCAGGTCAAGCACGGTCCCTGAGAAGAACAGAATGAAGAGTTTCATGCCTACAGAAGAGCAGTGCAATGTAGATCAACTCCACATCCCAGATAAGACAGGATGGAGATGGCAAAGTGAAGAAACTTGCCATCTGGGTCCTCGGGTGATGCAGTGCCCAGTGTTGTGAGTCAAGGCACCAAGCTCTGGGGTGAAAGGTGTGCCTCAGCAGAGCCACCTGCCTTCAGCATCCCCCCACATCGTTAACAGGAATCACCATGAAGAGAAACCCAATTGACTAGAGACCCAAAGCTTATCCTATCCTTCTAAATCCTATAAGCCCCAGGGTTCCCAAGGAGTCTTGAGGAGGAGAGAGTCCCTTCTGTCGCCATCTATAACAGGGACTACCTATCCCGTTGCATAGCAACCAGAACGTATTGGAACATCTGTACAAGAGATGGGCGGATCAGAAAGACAGGTGGTAGAGAGCAGTAGATTAGTGGCAAATCAGTGGAACCATCACAATACACGCGTTTGCTTACTTTGCATATATGTACCTAGCTCATCTCAGGTCCAGTGTTCAACTGAGTCCAGGAGGAATGAACCCAGTCTGCATGCATAGTCTACAAGAGTGCAAATGCTCCTTGAGGGGCTTTGTCCACGCTGTGTGCTTATCCGTCTCTCAGGCACAACTGTACCCTCCCTGTGGGCTGCTACCCTGGAGTGACGAGGCAGGTGTGGCTTTCCTCACCCAGAACGAGAAGTGGCTCATCTCAGGAGCCTGGAAGGCACCGTTTCACAGGAACTGTGCACAGTGGCCTCCGCAGGATCCTGAATACGTTTCTATCTGGGAATTAGTAACACAACTTCTCAAACAGCAACTGAAGAGTGCCTGAGGAGGACACAGGAGTCTCTGTGGCCCCGGCCACAGTGAGGATGCAGTTGGCTCTTGTCATCCCTTCCTTCAGCCAGCATTTGTTCTAACCTCGGAAACAGCCATGCTTCTTACCCTCATGAAGGCTCAACTCTTGTGGAAAATATTTATTCACAAAAATTAATGAATTGCACAGTCCAAAGCATCTACCATTGGGAATGGAGCTGAGACTCGGGAAGGAAAGAACAGAGGGAAGCAAGAGACCCTGAGCAGGCAGGACCAGGCAAGCATTCCTGGGAAAATGACCAACACTGAGTTCTGAAGAACGAATCCGTGTCCTGTGGCCAGAAAGAGGGAAACAGACCTACACCGATGTGCAATGGCCCTGGGTCTGATGGAAGTACAGAGGCTTGAGGGACTGAAGGAAAATTCTGCAGATGTGGAGCCGAAGGTAGGGGGTGGTTTCCAGGAGAGGTTGGGGTGATTAGGAGGGAAAACAGCAGGTTGTTTGTTTCAGCTGACAGATAAAAGTGAGTTACATTCAAGGAGAAAAGGAGAGAAATCTACAAACCCCACATCTGCAAAGCGCTTCATCCCCGGTGACGACATCTTTTCCCAAAAATGACTTGTGTCATCATCCATACATCCGCTGGCCCCAGATGAGAGCCCACAAGGCTCTCTGTCTTTTTTCTCTGGACCCCGTGACTCATCAGTACTCTCGGGCCTTTAACTGACCTTCCTTCATCACACCTCTCCACCCCTTCCTCCACATCAGCTGTTGTTCCCATCATTCTCTTCTCACACCTACAGTGGCGGCAAACCTGCTGCACCTGCTCTCCTACCTCTTCTCATCCCACCGCAGTACGGCTTCATGCTCCTGAACAGTATCCGGGGCAATTCTTCCAAGGCAATAATATAAAACATCAATCTACTTATTTACAGTGTGGTCTTTTTTTTTTTTTTTTTTTTTTTTTTTTTTTTTTTTTTTGGTTTTTTGAGACAGGGTTTCTCTGTGTAGCTTTGCGCCTTTCCTGGAACTCGCTTTGGAGACCAGGCTGGCCTCGAACTCACAGAGATCCGCCTGGCTCTGCCTCCCGAGTGCTGGAATTAAAGGCGTGCGCCACCACCGCCCGGCTACAGTGTGGTCTTTTATCATTGCTCCAGGGTAAAGTCCACAGGCTTTAGGACGGTTCTAGAAGCCCTTCGGATCTGTTGCTGGCTGCTCTCCTCCTGCTCCAGGGCCTGTTCCTTCTGGCCTCTGAAACACCCTCCATGTGCTGACTGATCTTTCTGGACCACATCTCTGAACATGGTATTGCCCAGATTAAAGCTATTCTGAGGTTCCCTGTCATTTCGGTATTGCAACTATGTCTCTCAGATAATGGACTGAACCCCATTTTCCTCCAGCCTCGTTTCCCCATGCTTCTACCCTGTGCTCTCCTCCTTGCCTTTGTGTAGTATTTATACAGCACTGAGTTGTTTGTGATTCCCAGTGCGTCCTGTGGTTTGACACCTTGGGACATTTGCATACATAACCCCTGCTCTTGGGTGTCTTTCCCTGTTCCTTGCCATGCCTCTTGGTGACTCTTTAGAACATCATGCATGTGTGGACTGTGAGACCCTAGAACTCACCAACCCAACCTATCCATCCAACCCCCGAGCAAAGTCTGCAATAGGTGACAGACTCTCTGTGCTCATTCTGAAAAAAAATGACCTGTGATGTAATCCAACAGAACAAAGATGAAAACCAAAACCAGTAGAGGTGTGGAGTAAAGAAGTGGAAACCGGAAGTTGTAAAGAAGCTAAGTCGGAAGTTATGTAGCTGGCTTAGAACGGAATTGGGTCAAGTTAGGATAGGAACTATGAGGGTTCCAAGAAGGCATCTTCAGAAAGGAAAACAAAAGAGACTCATGCAGGACTCTGCAGAGTGAGTAAGAAGCTGAAAGAGATTGTTGAAATGGTAATCCAACAATGTCATCTTTCTCATTATAAAAAAAAAATCAAATAGGAACTCCAAGAGAATAAGAAAGTAAACCAAACAAACAAGACACTGAGGGAAAGTGACAGGCACTAAACTGTAACAAGGCCTTGTAGAATTGATGAAAAATAAGAGAGCGCACGCACGCACGTGTATTTTAGAAAAACATTTGCCACGCAAACACGTTGGGGTCATGATTCTCATGTTTAGCAAGGAGACTGATGATGAGAGTGTCTAAAGCCGTAGTTTTTAACCTGTGACCCCTTTGGGGGGTGGAATGACCCTTTCAGAAGGGTCACATATCAGATATCCTGCATATCAGATAATTACATTATGATTCATAACAGTAGCAAAAATTATAGTTACGAAGTAGCAACGAAAATAATTTTATGGTTGGGGATCTCCTCAACATGAAGAGCTGTATTAAAGGGCAGCAGTGTTGGGGGGGAGGGGGGTTGAGAACCACTGGTTTAAAGAATCGTGTTAGCCAGGTAGGGTAGTTCACACTTATAATCCAAGCACTCAGGAGGCTGAGGCAGAAGGGTTGTAAGCTTGAGGGCATTCAGCCACATAGAGTTCTGAGCTATCCTGGGCTACAAAGTGAGAGTCTGTGTCAAAAAAAAAAATAAAAAGGTCTTTCAATATTAACCATTAACCATTAAGTCATTATCCTGGAAGTGGGACAGAGCCGTGCAAGAAAATACCTATGATAAGGGAAGACAACCTGTTTTGTACGGTGCTGTGTGGGAAACAGCGCCTGAGGCATGACAGGCAGTCAACTGCTATTTAATGAATGCCTTTGCCCCAGCAGAGAAGAAACACACCTCCCACCTACCGGCTTAGAAGCACTCAGAAGTCAGAATTATAACAACGTAAGTTCTTTCCAGTTGCCTCACCACTGAGAATCAACATATGGGCCTAACAGAGAGGACACAAAGATGGTTCCAGGGAAGAGAATAAACATCACCAACATTAGCGATGATGAAGCAAAGGTATGGCGGGCCTACATCAGGAGATGGCTGCTGTCCTCCCCTGAGCGGTCGAGTCTCAGGCTGGAAGAGACAGAACAAAAGCGGAGATTTCATGGGGATATCTGGCCATATCGGCAGCTGCAAAGGAGACCAGTGGAGAGTCTGGGCACCCAGGGCTGCCAGCAAATCCCCTGCCCTGTATACAACCCCCTGGCGAGCTTATTCCAGACTACAGCTTGAAATCCTATCTATATGCTGACAGTTCCCCAGCACGCAGCTCCAGCTGGATGAACCCCCAGACTCTTCCATCCAGCTGTCTAGTCAACATTTCCATGTGGACGCCGACAACACATTTCGCCTTTAACAATCTCCAGCCTGAACTTCCAATTTTTCTGTATCCAAGCCCACAGAGCACTTCTCCCTCACTCAGTAAACTCAATTCTAGCCTTTTAGCTCTCGATGCCCAAACCTTTAAACAAGATCTTTGGTTTTTCTTTTTCGCTTACATTCGGTAACTGACTGGTTCGCTAATCTTCTATGCCCTAGCATTCAAAAACACATTGAGAAATCAGAACTTTCTACATTGCCACAAACCCTCAGCCATGTTTTTCCCACCCAAGCTTCCTGCATCTCATCTTGGTCTTGCCCTCCATGTATGCTCAACATAGCAGCTAGACTGACCCTGTTATGGATGGGTGTGCAATGTCCTCCTAAAACTCACGTGTTCAAGAGTAGGCCTGCAGCTGATGGTGGTGCTGGGAAGTGGAGTCTTGGAGAAGGGGTCTAGTGTCAGGAGGTCAGTCATTGGGGTATACCCTTCAACAAGATATTGGTGTAACAACCCCTTCCTGTCTTTTTTTCCTTCCAGTTGCCATAACTTGAGCAGCTCACTCCACTGTGCTCGCCTTCCCAGGATCCTCTTCATTGCTGTAGGCCCAAAGCAGCAGGCCCACATGACCATGGACTAAAACCTTTGAATTGTGGGTAAAAATGAACCTTTCCTCCTGATAAATTACTTACCTCAGATGTTTTGTTATAGCAGCAGCAAGTTAACTAACACAGATTCATGTAAAATGCAAAATGATGTCTCAGCAGGTAAAGGCACTTGCTGCCAAGACTGACAGCGTGAGTTCAGTCCCTGGGACCCACATAGTGGAAGAAATGACTTCTATAAGTTGTCGGCTGACTTCCACATGAACACCAGGGTACATGATGAAGCCACATACACCCAAGTAAATAAAGGAATAAATAATAAACAGTGTTAAAAAACATAAAACCATGCTATTTTCTCTGCTTGGAACCCTTCTTTCCTTCCACCATGGGAGCCCTTGGGATGGAGCTCAGTCACCAGGATGGGCAGCGAACATCTTCACCCACCGAGTCGTTCATCTCACTGCTCTGTTTGCTTTCTTGGCTCAGCATCAGCCGGGGCATCAGTCTATTTGCTCATCAGTTATCTATCTTCTGGAAGATAAAAGTTTCATGGCAGCAGGAGCATCATCCTTTTGATTACTGGTGCATCCTCAAGAACTCAGAAGAATGTCTCACCTCATGAGGGTACCCAGGAAATGTTTCTGAATCATATACCAAGCACAACAGTGAACTTATCAAAAATAAGGTGCTGGGGAGATGGCTCTGTGGGTAAAAGGCTTGCTGTACAGTCACGAGGATGTGTTCAGATCCCCAGCAACCACAAGCATGTGATATTTTGTTTGTGTTCAACAAATAAAGCTTGCCTGGAGATCAGAGGGCAGAGCTAGCCGCTAGTTAACCATAGAGGCCAGGCAGTGGGGGCACACACCTTTAATCCCAGCACTTGGGAGGCTCACACCTTTAATCCCAGCATTTGGGAGGTGGAGACAGGAATACAAGGCAGTTGGAGACAGGATCTTGGCCCCTTTTGGTCAGGGGATTCATAGAGGTAAGAAGTTTCCAGTGGCTGCTGCTCTGCTTCTCTGATCTTTCAGCTTTCACCCCAATATCTGACTCTGGTTTTTATTGATAAAAATAATTAAGATCATGCTTGTTTCATAGGGTAATCTAGGAAGAAGGAACTTCTGTTGAGGAAATGCCCCCATAAGATTGGCTGGCATAAAAGTCAGACACAGGAACTTATGCCTACAATCCCAGTGCTGGGAAGAGGAGGCAGGAGGATTCTTTGTACTCGCTGCCCAGCAGTCTAGCCAAATTGGTCAGCTCTGGGTTCACTGAGAGACCCTATCTCAAATCAAGGTAGAGAGTGGTTGATGGAAAAAGCCAATGTCCATCTCCCACTCCACATGTACAGGCATCCCAGCCTCTCACAGGATAAACGGTGATAACAATAATAATAATAATAATAATAATAATAATAATAATAATAATAACAGAAAGCATAGAATCCAAGCAGGTCAGGTACTGTCCTAGCATCTCAGTACTTGTCAACCCACTACATCTTTATGGGCATGTAGGATGAAGGCTGTTGATGGATCCATTCACAAGGACATGAGAACGAAAGAGTTACCCACCTGAGGTCATACTTAGCAAGTGATGAAATGGCCACAGCTCAGGCTGGCTCCAAAACTCATGTTTCTAAGGGTTACCCTGCCTGGTCTGAAGCCCTCTGGTTTCTGTTCTATTCTCTAACATTGCCTATATTTTCCACATCCAAAGAGAACCCAAGTATCACATCTGGATGCATAAACCACCCCGTGTTAGAACCTGGGGGAAGAAGGAAAAGTGTGAACGTCTGTAGTAACCATTGTCCTGGAAAAGCAGTCATGGTTTCAATGGATGCCCTGGTGTGGATAACAGACACATTAGGAGGGCAACAATATTACCACAGGCAGAAGGGTTCCCCTACCACCTGCATACATTCTGCCTGGGAGACCATTCCACACAGCTGTCATCATCCACATGATAAGTCCGTGAGGGACTTTTAAGAATGACGCTAAAGGTCTGGAAGGTGGCTCATTTGGTGAAGTGTCATGCAAGCATGAGGACCTGGGGTCAATCCCTGGAAACATGAAAAAGCTGAGCACGGAGGCACACTTGTATAATCTCAGCACCAGGGACACAGCGATGGGCTGGTCCATGGGATTCACTGGCCAGCCAGCCTCGCCTACGATGTGGCAAACCCCTGGCCCCAGTAAGAGCTACTGTCTCAAAAGACAAGATGGACAGCTCCTGAGCAGTGACACCCATTGTTGATCTCTGGCCTCCACGTATACACACTCACATGAACACACACACACCACACACACACACACACACACACACACACACACACACACGGTTACACACACAACATATATACACACCACCCAGCATACACACACACACACACACACACAAACACATACCACACACACACCACACAGACATACACACACACCATGCATGCACACACACATACCACACACACACAACACAGACATACACACACACCATGCATGCACAGACATATACCACACACACACACACACAACACAGACATACACACACCATGCATGCACACACACACATACACACACAAAGAATAACACCAGGCACCTGCTAACATTTGGGGGCCCTCTATGTGCAGAGACAGCTCTCCCTGTTCAGTCAGCAGAACTCAAGCAGGTTCAGTGTTCCCGTTTACTGGTACACATGTTTTGTATGGTCTTCTTACTTGGTTAAAGATAACGCCTGTGGCTATGTCACATTATACAGTAAAAATGAAGGTATTTGCAGTTATAAAATCAAGGACGTTAAGCAGCTATGTTAGCCAAATAGACACTATCTTGAGCGGTCCTTGCCTGATTGCATAAGCAGGTGAATGAGTCTCTTGCAGGTCCTGAGAAGGCAACACTGTGAGGATATGGCAACAACCAGGAAGCAGCTTCTAAGCACTGAAACTGGTCACTTGTCACCAGCCGGCCAGAAAACAGCTATGTTAGTCCTGCAGCCGTGAGGAACCGGGTTCTGCTGACAGTTGGGTATCTTGGATGAGAATCTGAGACTTAGATGAGACTGCAGCCCTGGCTGGCACCTTCCCCTTCATCCCCACGAAACCCCAGGAACCCAGACTCCTGCTCCCATGAGAGCTCCGCTGCTGTTTGAAGCCATTACACCCATGCTGATTTGTTACAAAGACACAGAAAAGTAACAGGAGCTATGGTGTCCACAGAGGCATTGTGGGTGCTGAGCAGTTGCCCTGGTAAAGAATCCCTAAGATAAGAGGGTTTCAGCTCAAAGAACCTCATCCCGGGAGACAGAAAAGTGACTAATGAGCAAAATTCCATCCAAAGGATGAGGAGATATTATGATCTGGATATAAAATGTCCCCAAGGCTCATGGATTGAAGGTATAGTCTCCAGCTGGGGGCATTAGGCAGGGTGATCAGATTATGTGGAAGTTGGTTTTATCAATGGATCAACCCACCAATGAGTCCACAGCTGAATGGATGATTAGGAGGTAGGAGCTGGTTAGAGGAAGTAGGTCATGCCACTGTCCTTTCCTCCCTCTCCTACTGCTTCCTGGCTGCCTTGGGCAAGCAGCTTCTTCCGCCATGCTCTTCTACCTTAATGCTGCTGCTTTGCCACGGGCCTAAACACACTGGAGCCCAAAGGTCTGAAACTGTGGACCAAAATAACTCTTTCCTTCTCGAAGTGTCTTGAGACTTCTGTCACCTGGAGGGAAGACTAGTGAGCCCTGGGGCCATGGCCTGGAGGCCGGTAGCAACCAAGGATATGCCTTGAGCTAGAGTTACCCAAACCTTTGGGGGAAAGGGAATAAAGAAAGGAAAATGCAAGCATTCAAAATGAAGACTCTTGAGGCGTCAGCAGCATGGTGAGCTGCATGGAAGCCACACAGGACCAGAGCAGGAGAGACTGCCCTCATGTGGAGCTGCTGTAGACTCTGGAAGATGCCAGGTCTGGGTTCAAATCTATCCTCCCGTCTCTTTCTCTGAGGTCCAGAACATGATACCTGCAGCTCAGGTGTAGTGATATGTAAGTAAAGCCTTTGTGTCTGGCTTTGAGAGAAATGTTTCAGCAGAGCCCTTGCTATGTTTGGGTTAATCAGGAAAGGCTGAGAAATTGTTTTGAGACTGTTTAAACCTTGAAGAAATGTTGTTTCTCTGGAGAGTCTGTACTTGTTACTATGTGAGAGCTTGCAGCTGCACCGACCTTGGTCCTAAGACACTGCTGGCAGACCTGGAGTTCTTAGGCAAGCCGTAATCAAAAGGGACTAAGATGTGTGTGGGTTGTCTGCTCTCATGGGCGGCAAGAGCAAGATGACTTTGGTAGTTGGACCCTTTCCCAGCCCCAATTAACCTTGTGTATGTTTGAATAAAGTAACTGGAGTGAGCTAGCTGGGTATCAGTTTCTTCCAAGAAGGCAGAACCCCTCTGCTCCTTTGGAAAATGAAGGCTTCCCATCTTAGTGAGCTTTTCTCTCTACTGTGGCACCTACGACCCAACATCAATCCATACTCAGGCTCATTACAGCTAAAATAGGTTTCAAAATATCTCCACCAACAAGATTACTAGCGAGATACAGTGCTGGTTAAAATGCAGAGAACAGGTGATTGTGACGTCCAATCTCAGCTGATACACCTGCAACATAACCCTCTACCTAAGGTTCAGGGAAAATCACTGGAGACAAGAGTGGAAAGATGGAAAGAAGCAGAAGCCCAGGATGCTTTCTGATAGATGTGTTCCCTAGACATGACAGGGACACGCACCCATAAACTCTCAACAATATGGGTGCCTGAGCAAGATCAGCATAATAACACCAGCTGACATGCCAATGCAGACAGGGGAATTCCACACAGCCTCGCCCCTAGATAAAGAACTACAGGTGGTCAATGGCTGCTTGGAGAGGGAGGATGAGGCTCCTCCATGGGGGAGTTCCCACATAGGTTGGCAAAGCCCAGGTGGTCAACCCTAGACACCTGTACAAGTAAGCAACACTACATGGACTGAGCGGGCTGTATATAAATGTGTGTGTGCATCTATGTATGTATATATAAACACTTAACAATGATAATAAAAGAGGAGATCACGAGATTGGTGGGGGGACATGGGAGGAGTTGGAAAGGTAAGAGATGTAGAAACAGTGCTCATGCATGAAGTTCTTAAAAAAATAAAATAATTTTTTGAAGAAAATACAAATGCTTCATCACCAGGTTGCTAAGGCAATATACCTTAGTATAAAATCAGGTGTTTGACAGATACACAGTAAGTGGTAGTTATTACTATATGAGAATACAGTAATACATTATTACTATATAAAGTTATTATATATAGTTATTACTATATAAAATAATATAGATTGATTTTCTATGTATATGTAACAATTTTCCAAACATGCAATGGTCTAAAGAGTGGACCTCTTAGGGCTAGAGAGATGGATGGCTCAGCATTAAGAGCACTGGCTGCTCTTCCAGAGGACTGAGGTTCAATCCCAGCACCCACATGGCAGTTCGCAAACCTCTGTAACTCCTGTTCCAGGGGATCTGACTCCATCTTTCAGCCTCCACAGGCACCACATGCACATGGAAGCAAAACATCCATACACGTAAAGATTTAAAAAAAAAAAAATTCCAAGAGTAGGTTGTCTGGGGAAGCAGGAGTTGTGGAGGAAGTGGAGGAAGGGAGCAAAAGCCTGGGTGGTCCTCATTAAGTGTGTGTCAGAGAAAGGACCAGGTACAGAGCCCGAGTCACAGCCAAAGCCCTGCCCACCTTGCACCTCTTCACATGAACCTGTGTCTTGCTTTTTAGTACAGATCTAAATCTAATGGCCCCAATTCCACAGTAGACAGACAGCGTTTCCATCAACCACCAAGGGACAGCTAGTTGTCATGCATACGGGTTAACACAGACTCTTCCAGAGCTGTTTTCCCCACCCAAGGGGACATCTGGGTGATCTGTGTACCTCCTCAGGTCTTGGATACTTCCACTTAAATGTTCTCTCTCCAGGATCATTGGAAAACACGTCATCCTGGTCCTTCAGTCTCCCACAATGCAGTGCTGCGCGCATGCTCCATGAGGCCTGAGCAGGTGGAGGTTCATCAGCTATCACCTGCCCCCCCACCAGCCTTGTGCATCACTTGACCAAGAGTTCTAAGTGGTCCAAGTGTCACCTCACAGCCTAACATCCATCAAGTCAAACCTGGGGTGCACATCACCCATCACCGCCTCTGAGGCATACTCCCCCCATACTCCTCATTAGTGAGGATTTAGGAGTCCTCCTGGGATGTGTGGTTCCTTGTCCAGCCTGCTGTCCACTCTAGCATCTTCTGTTGAGAGCTTGCGGCCACCATCAGTTTTAGCCCTGCCATGGGAGTCTGCCTGGGCCTTGAAGTTCACCAAACTGCTTCTCAAACCACAGTGGATCCCTAAGGGCAGAAGACGTTCAGGTGGGAGCTGATCAGAGACATCTGTGCCCCACACCCACACCCCGCAGGGGGTCAGCTACCTGGAAGTGCAGCTTGTCATTAAGAGTCCATCTTAGCTGTGCTGCTGCCGCCACCCTCTCGAAACCCTTCCTAACTCCAGGGGACTGGAGGTGCAGCACCTCTAGCATGCACAGTCCCCTGAGTTCAATCCCCAGCACCATATAAACAGGTAGAGTGGTGCATGCCTGTAATCCCAGCACTTGAGAGGTAGATACAGGAGGCTCAAAAGTTCAAGGCCAGCCTGGGCCACATAAGACTCTGTCAAGGGTGGAGGGGGAGGGAAAAAAAAGAAGGGGAGGTCGGAAAGCAGGAAAAGAAAAACAAAACAGCATTCATAATTTTTGAAGAGGGGCCTTACATTCCTGTTTTGGGTAAGGTCAAGCCAACGATGTTACCAGTGCTCTCTGAGAGACAAAGAACCTTATCCTCCATCTGAGATGTGGAGGGAGGGTGACAATCCACCTAAGCAAACTCCAGGGATGCGCTGGCACTCAGTGTCACCCTCAGCAGGGCTGGGTTGATCTGTTAGCACACAGTCCACTGAAATGAACAAGAATGAAGGAGGTATTTTCAGGAGCTGGCCTGGCACCCAGAGAGGACCCTAAACCATCCTCTGTTCCCCAAGTTTACCTCCAGACTGAACCCTACTCTCTGCAGACTTCTTCCCCAGCAGAGCTGTGTCAAGGCCAGCCTTCCCTGGGATTTTCCTCCAGTGCATCTTGGCATGGCAGCTCCTTCCTCGTCTCCTACTGCTCATCTGTGTGTATTAAATATTGCTTGGCACCACACTGTAAGCTCTTCAAAACAAGAGACTTGGATTGTGGGAGGCAGGGGGTGGGCTTGTGAGTTGTTCAGGAATTCGGCTGTGCTGGCACGGCTGTTCCCACTCTCTAGATCCCTGCCCACAGTACCACCATGACACACTCAGTGACACAAATATGCTGAAAAAGGAAGGTGATAACATCCCCCCCAGGGCTTTGGAAACAAAGCCTGATGGGTGGGCTGAAGAGAGGGCTCAGAAGCAAAGAACACTTGCTTGGCTTGCAGAGGACCTGAGTTCAGTTCCTGGCACCCATGTCAGGTGGTTCTCAACTGCCTGTAACTCTAGCTCCAGGAGATCCAACGCCCTCTTCTGGCCTTCATGGGCACTTGCAGTCATATTCACACAGAGCCCCACACATATGTGACTAAAAACCAACAAATCTGTTTTAAAAGTTAAAAAGAAAGAAACAAAGCTTGGTAACTTACCTGGACTTCAGTGCAGGGTTCTGAAGGAAGCTGGAGTGCCCAATGAATTTTCCTTCTTATTTTCAAGTCTTGTCTCCTTCCTTCAACACACTGCCATCAGCCAAGATCCAGGAGCACTCTGACCTTTAAATGCCCGAGCCTCCAAAACCCTGTGTGAAGAAATGAGATGACAGACTTGAGGGCACAGCTAGGGCCACTTTCTTCTCACCCTTCAGTGAGCATACATCCTGAGACCACAGCATTTCCCAGGGGCTCTGGGAATGAAGGAAGATGGATATCCAACTAAGAATTGCCAAGGTACAGGGCAATTACCTTGACGGTGGTGGTGACATGCCTGGGAATAGCACTTCAGATCTCTCAAGACATTTGCTAATCCAGGATCTTATGGGGTGTTAGTGACATGCTTGGATATGAGCAGAATTTTTTTGTCACCCCATTTTACAGAAGAGGTAGCTCAGTCTAGCCCATCCTCATGTAGACGCAGCTTCGCATGTGAAAGCATATTTGGAGCCAAGTCATAATACTGGTCTCCATTTCAAATTCTGATACCTCATGGGTGTAGTTCAGTGGTAGAACACTGACTGAGGATGCTCAAGGCCCTGGGTTCGGCTCCAGTACCAGAAGAAAATGGAAACTAAAGCTTGAGTTCTCATGGCAAAGCATAGCTGTAGGTCTTTTCTGCAGAGACTATGAGGGTGCCCGCCAATCTTAACCTCCCCTGACCCTGGCTGGCCACAGACCTGCCTCCAACCCGAATGGAAGGTTGTAAAGGAAGTGGTGGCTGGGTATGGCTATGTGCTGAGCAGAGAGAAGAGCCTTTGAGCCGGGGAAAAAGAGACTGGCTAGGGAGGTGGCATGGGGAAGAGCAGAGAGCGGCTCTGATTGAGAAGGGAGTGGGGGATTATCCCAATTCTAGCACTGCCGCAAAATGGGAGAGCTACTGCCGCACAAAGGCCCCCTTGAACCGCCTGCCTTCCAAAAGCTCTACTGCACTCTCCGCAGTTACTTGTGTATGGCAGAAGCGGCATCCTTGTATTATATGAACAGTCTGCTTCATAATCAAATACCATCTGTCGCTACATCTGAACTTGTTTTCAACATCTGTGCGTTCTGGTCTTAACAAAGCTTTAAAAACTAATTCAAAAACTTTCACAGATCACTGACTAAATATGTACATTGACCATCTTTCCAGGTTGGTATGCCATGCTCTCCTATAGGTGCGTCCCTCCGCCCCAGGAAGAGCGAGGATGTATGTACTCGAAGGCTTTATTAAGCTTATTTCTTAATGGCCTCGGGTAGCCAAGTGCAAGAGAGGGACACTTGCTCACGCACCGGGAGGACCCATCATATTCTTTCTTGGTGCCAATACAGTCCCTTTCTGCCAATGAGAAACCTGTAAGTTGATCAGTTACCATACCCCAATTACTCAAAATGACACTACAGACCAAACGAGAACCAAGGGGAGAATCAACTGTATGGCTCGTACGCAGCTAAAGTGCGTCTGAGCAAATGGTGAAGCAGAGCCCTGAGAGCTCTCCGGGGGATAAGGGCGCTATTACTTTGCACGTGCTTCGGAAATGCGAAGTATGTCTTTACAGAACTTTTAGCCAACCCCCTGGCAGATGTTGACCGCTTTTGCTTATGTATACATCAGTTGCAGAACACTAAAACAGAGATTGGAAATTTTAATTTAGTCGAGGCAGTTGGGCTAAAATGATGGCTTTTGTTGAAACCATTAAATAGAGCTGCCTAATGAAGTACAGTACGGGGCTGGCAGACAGAACCCTGGTGGGAGGCTGCGGCTTCCAAGCAGAGGAGAGGGAAGGCAGGGCCGTGGGCCCCGGAGTGTAGGCAGCATGGCATTCTGGACAGGGGTGGTGGGGCATGGTAAGGGGAGAGGGGAGAGGGGCAACTCTGCCCCACACTGGTGGAGTGTGAGTATGTGTGTGCACGCGAACACGCACATGTGAGCAAGAAGGGCATGTTTGGAAGCAAGCAAAGATTTTATTTTAGAAGCATCTCTTAGGTTTCAGATTTTAGAAGCATCTTTTAAGTTTCAGCTGCACATTGGTAAGAACTGGCAGACCAGCAGGGAAGTGTGGTACAATGGGCAGAGGGCACAGCCCTTGAAGGAGATGGGAGTTGAGACCATGTATCAGGGAAGGGGGTAGCCAGAAGTGGGAAGCAGCCATGCTAATGAGCCTGGTGACCTATTCCATGATTCCATTCGCTGAGGAAAGACACTTGAAAGCAAGCCATCATTCGGTGTACCCAGGCTTCTCCTACTCCCCTAGGGAAGTAGGGTCAGCAGAGGTAAAACCAAGATAACCTCAGTATTGATGGAAACTCATTTTAGCATGGTGGAACTGACTGATAATAGTTTGGGGGACTGGCCATCGATTTCCTGGCACAGTGTGGGATGTATTAAAAGCCACTGGGCTTTGTGTTTTCCACTGCTTTCCTGTTTTAGTGGTAATTTTTACCATGTGATGATTTAATACTGTAGTAGTCATGTATGTTCACAAAGATACAAACGAGACTGCATTTCAGCAAACACCGCTGTTATTAAGCATCCACCATTTGCAGTATGTGAACAGGTGAAATTGTATTCAGTAAACAGCTGTTACTGGCTAGTACTACAGGACGCAGCACAAGGTCCGGCCTCCATCACATTGGAAGGAGGGAGATGAAAGAGAAAGTGATTTGCATCAAATGACTGCCTATTGAAACCTACTAGGTCCTACTCAAGTTCCCAAAGTTCACAGGTTCATTCCCCAAGAGCAGACCTTCTAACCCTTCATGACTTCAGGAACCCCAGTCACTTACTGATAGCTACAGGTCTGCCTGAGATTGGTTGAGCAGGATAAAAGAGAATATAGAGATCTGGTGTGGAGTTGAGGAAGCCCAGTGTAGGAGGTGTGTGTGTGTGTGTGTGTGTGTGTGTGTGTGTGTGTGTGTGCAGGTGTGTTTGTGCGTGCGTGTGTAAGTGTGCGTGTGTAGCTGAGCATCTTAAGTTATTGAGGATTTAGGAGCAGGTTCCCTGTCCCACACACACCAGCCTTCCTGTTCAGACACTAAACTGTTAGTAAGAATGGTGACCGGTCTGACTGAGTAAAACGTTGCTGCCATCGCTGTGAGGGTTGTGGAGGAGGAGGAGTGGATGGAGGTGCCGGGAGAAAACTGTCTTTGTTTTGCAGTGTTTTTTAAAGGAAGGGAAGGAGGTAAGGAAGGGAAGGGGAAAGGGAAGGGATACCAGGAAAGAAGGAAGGAAGGACGAAAGGAAGGAAGGAAGGAAGGAAGGAAGGAAGGAAGGAAGGAAGGAAGGAAGGAAGGAAAGAAGGAAGACAGGGAGAAGGGAGTGAGTTAAAGGAATTAGTTTTCTGAAATTACTGTGAGAGGAAGCAGACCTTGGTGTTTCTTACACTGTCTGGATTTGCACTATAGGCATGCCCTTATTATCAAGCTCATCCCAAACACAGGATTTCTCCTTAGTGATGGGGTGTTCTGCTCCACCAGGGACAGGCTCAGATTCCTAACTCTTTATCTGCACCTGGCAGAAGCCCAGAGCTAAACCCTGAAAGTTGAGCATTCTAAGAGACATTCCCACCTCTTCAAGGTGAGCATCTCTGTGACCCTGCCACTCTGCGACATCCATTCTGTACACAGATGTTTCCTGAACACAGGGAGTCACTAGCCCCTTAAAATCCTTCTGTGAACTTGAAATTTCCTTCACCCCAAGCTAGTAACCATGGCTCAGGAGGGCAAAAATTCTACGAGTCACTTATAACTTTGATTAACCATAAATCTTTCATAATCACAGAGATGCATTCCTCTTTCACAACGAATTAAGCAAAAGTTACTTCAGTTTGGATAAGAAAATTTTGTGTACTGCTCTGGTAAATGTTGAAACACATAGAGCTTCATTAGAATATATTCAATGACAGCCTTGGTAGAGATAGTCAGGAAAGTTCTAGATGGGCAAGAGGGAGCATCCTCTGATCAGATACTGACTAAAAAATTTATACTCTGGTACTCTGGTATGGAGTCTGTCCCCTACCCATGTTACTGAGCTCTGTCTATGTTTTCCTAGCCAGTCAGTCCTGTGAATATTCCTTTATATTGTGTGGATATGTGTCACTGTGATAGGCGTAATAAAGAAGTTGACTGGCCTATAGCTGGACAGGATAAGATTAGGTGGGAGAACCAGACTAAGAGGATGCAGGGAAGAAGAGCAGAGTTGAGGAGTCGCCAAAAGATGTAGAGGAACCAGGAGATGAACTTGCTATATTGAGAAAAGGTACTGAGCTATGTAGCAGAGTGTAGATAAAAATATGGGTTCATTTAAGTTACAAAAGCTAGTTAGTGACAAGCTTAAACTATGGCTGAGCATTTATAATTAATAATGGGTCTCTGTGTGGTTATTTGAGAACTGGCTGGTGGGACAAAAAAGTCCACCTACAAGGTCCTGTTAAATATTCACATTTGCCTCAAAGGAGAGAGGGAGGGTTGAAGGGTAAGCTCACACCTAGGACATTAGTGTAAAGAGAAGGGAGGAACATTCCAGTTAGATACAGTGTGACATTTGTGTCTCCAAAAGAGAAAACATTAGGCTCAACTTCAGAAGCCAAACCACTCGGAGGGTGGGGAGGGAACTTGGACTCTGGAGGACACCGGTGGTCCCCCTGCTGGGATGAGCACATTATTAGTCCTGCTGCAGTCTTCTGGTACAGTTTCCAAATGATGTCGGAAGAGCACTTGGAATGCTGGTTCACAGGGGGCCCAGGGGAATATGGGGAATATTTCCCTTTATCTTTCCCCCACCATTTTCAGTCCTTTTATCTATATTTCCTGTTAACTTTAGAACAGCCAGGATGAAATGACTGCCAAAACATCAAGGAGGATTTTCTCTTTAGGAAGCGTTGTCGTGATGATGCAAACGGAACGTAAATATAACTTTCCCAGATACATTTTTTATTGGTAAGTGCTGACAGCAGACAGTGTGTACCGTTTCCAGACATAAGATTTTTTTCTTCTTTTTTCTGATTCATTCTTATTCCTGTGCTGTTTTGCTGTGGGGTCTGAGCATCCTACATTTTATCTTGCATGAAGTAACTGGAGGGCAGGGCCACTTCTGTGCAAACCATTCTACCCGATGCCCCACGGTGTTACCTGCTCTGAGCGTTACACTGCACAATCATAGCTCTCCAGTAAATGCCGTGTTTCCTTAGCTGTCACTCAGACAGATTTCCCAACTGAGTTAAACAGGTCAACCGAAGACCCTCAACATCAGTGAAGTTGGGTCCTGTTGAATTAAGTGTGAAGAATGTTCTAGGGTCACTACTAGATAATAAATAATGCCTTTGAATAGGTCATGTCACAGGAATGGAACACTTCTGCAAAGATCGAACTATGGTCTCATGAATAAATTGTGGTTTTTGTCCCAAAAGCAGGAATGAAAACCCCAGAAAAAGTGTGTACGTAGTAGGCACTTACTATGTGCACACAGTAGGCACTGACTTCTTGAACAAAGAGCCCTGAAGCTTGGACTCTGAAATGAAACAGAACTCACTAATGAGGTGGCTTGTCTACTTCAAGCCTGTCACTTCCTCAGCAGGATAGTTTGCCTTGGTCCTAATATTTATTGTTTTTAAATTTATTGGTGTGTTTATGTGCAGGGGTGGGAGTGGGTGCACATATGTGTGCAGATGTTCATGCATGCGTGTGCACACACATGTGGATGTCATGGGTCAACCTTAGCCACCGTCCCACCTGAGCTATCCACCCTGTGGGTTAGGTGATTGGTTTGAGAGGGAGCTCACTCTGCATCTCTGGCTGGCCTCATATTCATAGAGATCCGCCCCTCTCTACCTCTGAAATTCTGGGAGTAAAGGCACATGCCACCATGCCTGGCTGTATCCACCTGTGTTTTAGGACTCGGAACTTGCCATTGATGCTAAGCTGGCCAACCACTGATCCATAGGCCCCTTTCTGCCCTATCTTCTCAGAGCTGGGACTGTAGTTGCACACCACCGCCCTGGCTGTTTACATGTGAGTTCTGGGTATCAAACTCGGGTCTTTGTGTTTGTACAGCAAGCACTTGACCCAGTCAGTTCTCACCCACCTCCCATGTTCAAACACTCCCAAGAAGGGCTGGGGCCCTGCTGGAGTCCCCGGGAAATGAGTTGTCTGGCTTCATAGCGAGATCCTTAAGGAACTCACCCACTGCTATTGTTTCCCCCGATGCTGCTTTAGTCCTTCAGCAGTGGATGGAAGAAAGGGAGAAAAAGAAAGAAGAGAGGGAGGGCAGAGGAGTGAGGGAGATGGAGAAAAACTGGAAACTCATCCACATTCAGGGTTGTCCAGTTCTTTCCCATTTCAAAGATAGCCCTCCAATCACCTTGCTTTCCGCTATGCTGAGCTGAAAGCCATTTGAAGAGAAGCAGAAAGAGGACGTTGGCCTTGCTGACAAGACACGCTGCAGCATCTGGGGCGCTCCTGGGAGACCTGCGGGCAGGCTAACCTGGCCTCACTCTGCTGAGCTTGCAAAGCCTAGAAGATGAGGTCACATTTGGCCATGACTATAAATAGACACCGGGTGGCAAGGAGAACCAAGAGGGAGCTCTGCCTGCGACTCACAGAAGACATCTGTGTATAGAGCAGGCGTGTGCAGCACCACCCAGTCGCGAGGAAAGTACAGCAGAGTGGGAGGCAATGTGGGAGTTCTTCTTTCCTCTCTTGAACACGATCGATGTCAGCAAGACTTCCCTTGGATCTCATCAGGGTGAGAAAGGTCACCACAGGATGCCCCCTGGCCTAGGAGGCTCGAAGAAAAATTGCCCATTACCCATCACAGAGAGAGGACCCTGGTATACCTCTAACCCTCACAATGACTTTATGAGGGGGCAGCTTTGTATCAAACATAGTTAGACACAGAGCCCCAATGAGGTGATTGACCCCTGCCCTCCTCAGAGCTGCTGATATGATACTGTATGCAAGTCTGAGAGCCTGCCCTCAGTTAACAATGTAGCAGGAATGAACAACTGTGGAGCAGCCTCCTCACTCCCAGCACAGCCTGTAAGAACCAGGGTCCCACCATCAGTAGCCAGTACCTGCTGTCACCGCCTCACCGGGAAAGTCCACATCAGGTGGGCAGTCAGGTTCTTCCAACGCATAGCCTGCATAGCGTGGAGGCCTCACCAGGGTGCTCCCCTTCCATTGCCCCAGAAGCCCAGCCTGTGTATCTCCGAGTCTCTGAAAGTGCCCCAACCCAAACTGCAGAGTTAACCCACACTGGCATGGAAACAGGAGCCCAAGGCCCGAGTGCTAACGTTCATATCAGGCTCTGAGCAAATCCTGTCCAATCAGAAAATTCCAGAACAATTCTCAAAAGCTGCCATCTGGACCGGAGAGGGGTGTCATCGCTCAGATTCTGCACAGTGGCCATGTTTTTCTTTGTGCAGATTTCACACTCTGCCCCCTCCCCCTGCCACTTCACCCCTTCTCTCCGTCTGCCTCCTCTCCATCTTCCCCACAGCTCTGTCATCCGAGAAGCCTCATCTTTCCTCCTCTTCATGTTTAATTTTTCATATCACTTGGGGACAGATCACATATTTGTTGTGACTTAACCTCCTCTGACTTGGAAGGCGCCTTCACCTTCCCCTCCTGCTCTGGCAGAATCTGCCAAGCCCGGAGTGTGTGTGTGTGTGTGGGGGGGGGGGGATGTTTTGTCATAATTCCTGAGCTCAGCCAGAAGAGTCTGCCTCGGGCTGCCACAGGTTCTCCAACTGCCTTCCACCACCTTCCACCTACCCACTGGGACCAGCTCATAGGAGGAGTCAGAGCGAGGATGGCAAGGCGGGCCTCATAAACAATGGGAACTCCTCTACTTCTTGCTCACTCCCTAGGATTTAGAGTGTTTGAGTTTGGCAAAATATGTATGCCTATGTTTGAGTTTCTCCAACGTGTGCAGGTGTTAGAAAAGGGACCTCTCTGCTGTCACCCAAGCACGGTAGGAAGTCACAACTCTAACAGTGCTTACCATGGCCCCTTGTGGCTCATTTAGGAGAAGGAATAGGCTCCATCTTTAAAATAGCAGAGAAGAGAGCGGGAGAGAGTCCAAATTATTAGTGAAGGCAAATTCTCTGCTGAGACCTGTTTCAGCCTGAGGTATCAAGGTACCCAAAGCAGGAAGTGAAACCATCACCTGCCTCTCAGCAGGTGTTGATGAACATAGCCATGAGCAGAGATCTGCTGGGAAACCCAAAAGTATAAGCCTCTCTCTACCTGATCCTTAGAAAGACTCATATGACACCTGTAACAAGCCAGCCCCATAACCAAGGGGCCAGGACAAGCCTTGTTATAGATATGACTGTGCTCCTGAAGTGCTCAAAAGTAAAATACAGGCACTGACCAGTGAATGCTCACCAGGAATGGCTGGTTTCATCAGGCAAGTCAGAGCATATGCTTTCTCTCTCTCTCTATCTCTCTCTCTCTCTCTCTCTCTCTCTCTCTCTCTCCCCGCCCCCATGAAGGTAAGGCCATAGGAATAGCAACCAGAAATTCTCTACACCATTTTTTCTTTCAGGATATCCTTAACTCTGATGGACATGCTACCACAGTCCCCTTGGGAAGGTCATATACACAGAATATTGTCTTTGGGGCATGGTTGTTCCATTGTACGGGAACAGCAGGCGGCTGGTGCTCCTCCACATTTTCATTTGCCATTTGTTTATGCCTCTGACAGAGTTAACTCTCCACCCCTCTTGATACCATTCTCCAGTTTGGATCTGTACAGCTGGCATGGTTCAGCCATCTTCCTTTTTGGCTCATTCAAGGCCAAAGCTCATTATTTTGAAGTTTCTTCCTATCCTTACTGATTAGAGTTTACCCACTTTCTTTATCCACAAATACCATTAATAAAAGTCAACCTCGCTGGGCGGTGGTGGCGCACGCCTTTAATCCCAGCACTCGGGAGGCAGAGCCAGGCGGATCTCTGTGAGTTTGAGGCCAGCCTGGACTACCAAGTGAGTTCCAGGAAAGGCGCAAAGCTACACAGAGAAACCCTGTCTCAAAAAACCAAAAAAAATAAAATAAAATAAAAGTCAACCTCATTGCCGACTGTATGGATTTGAGCAAGTGGCTTACCACTCATGGCTCCACTCTCCCCTTCTCTAAAATGGGAGAAATATTAACCACTTTTCCTCCTATACCCTATGAGTTTTGTGAAACTCAAGAATATTAGTCAATTTTCTCATTTCTGTCACCAAATACTTGAGAAGAAGCAACTTACCTTCAAGGGCAGATCTGCACAGTCCACAGGCATGGTTATGGAGGAGGAGGAGACAGCTGGTCACCTTGCACCTGAAGTCAGGAAGCAGAGAGAGAGACAAGCAGGCATCAGCTTAGTGTAGTCCTGGATGCCAGCCCATGGAATGGTGTTACCCACATTCAGGGGGAGTCTTCCTTGCTCAGCTAAGCCTTAAAAACACCCTCATAGACACAGCCAGTAGTGCATTTCCATGGTGATTCTAAATCCAGTCAAGTTGACAATCATGATTAACCACCATATCAAGTAATAAAAAAATTACATGAACACGTAGTGTAAGTGTAGAGTAAATGTTTTATAAATATGTTTAATGAAAGTTTTATGAATGCAAGCTTGGCCCTCATTGGAGCTTCCCAAGGGTGTGTTTTTTTCTGTGATAGTGAGAAGATGCTTTCACATTTCTGAGCCTTTGTGTAGTTCACCTATCAAGGCAGAAATTTGCTTTGAGATCTTGAGCAAAAGATATTGTCATACTACAAATTACCATGATCTAATTAGGCCTGCCTCCATAAATCTGTCACTTGAAAGCCATTCAAGTCTGTTCAGCCCATCCCTTGATTTAAACTGCTCCAGGAGTCTAGCCGAAGATACGTCCAGGATACAATCCAACACAATATTCTCATCTCCTCCCACTGCTCCCTGGAGGATGGGCTGCTCACCAATTTTGGCCACAGTAGCAGTAATGTAGAAGAGAGATTCATTATAGTTTGGGCATAGATCTTAACCAGTGCCCACGCAACCGCATGACAACATTATTTAGCATTCAGACTGGATGTGAGCTCTTATTGGGGAGAGACCATGGCTGAAGATTAGCATGGTTAGGCTCTTAAAGACAGGGAAGATGCATATTTTCTGCACTGAATGGACAGGTGTAGCCTGCATCCCTAAGTATGATGAATATGCTGCACTAACATAGAACACAGAACTCTGGTATTTAAAAAATGTTGGTGCGTGCCAAATCAATAATACCCATTCCTGAATGTTACGGCTGAAGATGAAGGAGTTTTACACAAGCAGATGCCGTAGGTAAAACAGATTGCTCTCCTAGTTTGGCTTGAGAATGGGGTGGTGTTGTTATTTGTGTGTGTGTGTGTGTGTGTGTGTGTGTGTGTGTGTGTGTGTGTGTGTGAAGACCGGAGGTCAACCTTTGGTATCTGTTGTTCCTCTCGTACCGTTGACCTTGTCCTCGAGACAGTCGCTCACTAGCCTGAAGCTCGCAAATGAGGCTAAGCTGGCTAGGCAGAAAGCTGGAGGCGTTGTCTCCCTTCCATCTCCCCAGTGCTGGAATTACAAGCATACTCCACCATGCCAAAATTCCTTAGGTAGGACCTGAAGCTAGAACTCAGGTCCTCAGGCTTACACAGCAAGGATGTTATCAACTGAGCTCTCTCCACAGCCAGAGCACATGTCTTTCAACTTCTCTCTGTGGCATATGGCTCTGAGGTTCTTGGAACCTGTGACTGACAATGTCCCAACCCATGGTATCTTCCCCCAGGACTGAAGGAAGCAGAACCCTTTCCTGTCTTCTGTCGTTCCTTTTTTAGGGGGGCAGGGATAGGTTTTGAGACAGGGTTTCTCTGTGATACAGTCCTGACTGTCCTGGGATTCACTCTGTAGACCAGACTGTCCTCATATTCACAGAGATCCCCCTGCCTCTGCCTCCTGAGTGCTGGGATTAAAGGGGCACCATCAGCGTTCCTTTTTTAATACCCTCCCCCGTTTCTGTTATTTCTGCTTCCCCACCCTTGCCCCCACTATCCCAAAACACACATCCGCACCTCTGCCTTCCTGTCTTTCTGTACCTTGTCCCAGGCTGTTTGGGTTTCAAAGACATGCCGTGTGTGTCAAGCAAACAGAAAGATGGAATATCAACAAAGCTTATTAAACAGGGAACAGGCTCACATCCTCATGAGCTGATTCTGAGCTGGGAGAATTCAACTCACTACCCAAAAGTTGACAAGCTATGCCTCTTATGGCTTTCATCTATAAGCCAGAGCTGGGAAGAAGGTAGAACTATCATGTAACTGAAGATGGCTTTCACTCTCGAGGATGAGGAGGCGGCTGAGATGCGAAAATCCCAGGAGACCATCAGGCCACTTTGCCAGGGTTGAGAGTGACGCCAGTCCTCCCTGCAGCTGGAAATAGACAGGAGAGAAGAAAGTGCGGTCAGAGCCTCTGAAAACTCCTAGGGGGTCCCCTGGGACTTGTCCCCACCATGTGTGAAGATTTTGCCAGCTTAGTTCTTACTTCTAAGCAGCTGACAATAGGAAGATCCAGCACCGCTCTCGAGCTAAGGGGCAGAGGCGATTAGTGACGGGGAGGGCAGGGAGAAACAAGATCAGAGGAAAGGAGAGGAGAATTCACCCAGAAAGGGCCACTTAGCTTCCCCTTCCACAAGGTTCAGATTAATGGGGAGGCGAGCGCCCACCCACATCAAGGAGACCCAAGCTTTGCAAGTGCCTAGCAGGAAAGAAGGGTCTAAGGAAACCCTGGTGGAGACTGGAAGCCTGGTGGAGGAAAAGGGTCAAGTGAACATTTTCAAACTAAAAAGGGCCTAAGAGGAGAACAGTAGAGGTGCTGGCCTGCAAGGTCGAGCGACACTCTCATGGACCACGTCACAGAGATGCTGGGAGAGGAAGAGGAGGAGGGGAAAGGCCTTTCATGTTTTAAGGTTTTTTTTTCTTTCTAAAAAAAAAGGAAGTAAGCATTTGAGAGACAGAGCTAAGGATTATTTTCGTCTATTTTGGGAGACGATTCTGGTGTTACTGGATTCTAACCAGCGTGGCTGTGAAGAGACAGCAGCCCAGGGCCAGCCAGAATCTTGGTGGCTGAGAGTGGGGACTTCTGCGCTGAGCCCAGGAGCTGGGCACAACTGGACAAGGATGTGTGTACAAAGGATTCTGCTGCTCCTGCACCACTTGGCTACATGTCCAAGGTGTAGTTGGTGCTGTCATTTGGGACTGTTCCTTGGTGATCTCTCCAATCTCAGGAGGAAAAAGAAAAGAAAAAAAAAAAACACTACCCTTCCGAGGAACGCTGTGGACTCAATGCCAACCGGAGACAGCTGCTGATGTTGAACAACAATGTCAAGGACCTACTGTGCCTTCCTGCCCCTCCCCCTCCACCACAGAAAAGACCGTGAAAAGGCCAAGAGTTGGTGGGCAGCCAGCAAGAACTAAAGAACTTCCAGCTGGCAAAACCACCTGTGCCTTGTCAAATTCCAGCCAAAACAATCCTTTCCCCAGAGTCTCCGGCTGAGGAGCAGGGGAGAGAATCTGATCATAGGATAAGAAGCATGGGGGAGGAGAGGGAGAGTGGTCAGCATCCACTGACCAACCACACGGAGCCAGTGGAGGGAGAGGGTTTAGCAAGTTGCACCAGGAGAGGTCCAAAGATCCAATGCTATAGTCACTAGAAGGAAAGACCAGCCGCCCAGCTCCAAATATCTGTGGGAATGCTCCAATAGCCAAACCCAAGGCCAGCCAGTAGTTAAGCACACCCCCACTTGCAGTATTCTCTGTAAAGGCATAGTCACCTTGGGAACAGTTGATAAGAAGGCAAGGTCCCATGACTAGACTTCATTAAAGGTGTGTAGACCACCATGATAAGGAAGACACCAGATGGCCAGGGAGAAATAACATCCTAACTGAGATGTATGCTGGAGCCCTGTCTCTACTGGGGTACACTCCTCTTCAGCCTTTGTGTCTGGTCTTTCTTTTCCACACTGGAAACGAACCTGCCCTAAGTTTAGCTGCTATGTCCCAGCTTCAGTATTTAAGATTTAATAAATGCTGCCTCTAAAATTAGAAAGTGCCCCCCCACGTCCTTTATAGAGTGTCTAACACTGTTAGCATTGGCCAGGTGATGTCGGCATGAACCAGAGTTGAATGTTCGCTGATATTCCCTGCTGAAAGCCATACCAGAGTTGATTGCCTGTAGAGATCAGGAAGTTATTCCCATGCTCAGACTTCATTTTCAAAATATTTATTTATTTAGCCGATGACTAAATCAACAGAGAGAGTATGTTTGACTCCCAGGACGATGAGAATAATCAGGACCCACTGTGAGTGCCAGCAATAGCCTGTCATTCATCAGGGGAAATAGTTAGTAGTTGCCAGTGACAATGGAGAGACAGGATGGTTTTGATGAGTATTAACAATTTAATTATAGATACATTCATTATAACAAATATGATTTGTTTATTAAAAGCACTGCTCTTCTACATTTTTTATATTATCCTCACCAAAAATGAATAATTTAATGTAACTATGAGAAGGCACGAAGCCAACCCTGACTAGTGGATGCTCTGTAACATGGCTGGCCTATATGCATCAAAATGTGTCAGTAGAGGGGCCCATGAGATGGCTCAGCAGCTAAAGGTGCTTGCCTCAAAACCTGACAATCTGAGTTTGATCCCTGGAATCCACGGGCCGGGAAGAGAGAACAGACTCCTGCTAACTGTCTTCTGACCTCCATACTCATGCACATACAGACACATACATGTGCATGCAAGGTAAATTAAGTCATTAAAGATGGGGAGATGAAGAAAGACACAGAAAGCCTGGGGAACCGCTCCAGATTAAATGAGACTAAGGAGCCATGGCAGCTAAATGACCCCGAGGCTGCTCCTGGGCCAAGAGAAGGAATCCCCGGGAAAATGATGTCATTTGAATATGCATTCCATAATAAGTGGGCAATCGTGTTTGATTTCCTGATTTTAATACTTACTGTGGTTATGAAATGGAGTGCTTATGTTCTTAGGGAGCAGCAAGCTTTTGGATTGTTTAGCTTCAAGCATGTCTTTCCTGAAAGCAGCAAGTTTTTGCTATAGAAATTTGGATCCACTGTACATGAGGAAGAGAAACAAAGTCAGCTCCAGAGAAATCATGTTTTTATTTTCATAGATTTAATTTTTTTGTTCTAAATTCTAATAAAATTGTGTAGTTAAACAAAAAAGAGAAAAGAAAAGAAACTATTGGGGTTTATATTATTTTTGTTTGTGGTGTGGTGTATGTGTGGGAGGGGGGTTGTCCACTATGTTTTGGGTGTTGAAGAGATGGCTCAGCAATAAGAGCTCTTGGTATACAATCATGGGGACCTGAGTTCAAATCACCAGCACCTGTGTAAAAAGCTGAGCATGGCTGTGTGCACGCCTGTACCCCAAGTACAGTGGGTGAGGGGACAGGGGGTCACTGTAGCTTGCTGGTCACCAGCCTAGCTCTAGGTTCAGTGAGAGACTTTGTCTTAAGGGAACAAGCCAGAGTGATAGAGCAGGACATTCAGCATCCTCCTGCCTCCAGGAGCACATCTGCATACACATATACACAGATACCACACACATACACAATATGCATCACACAGGCACCACATACATACCATGCACACCACACATGTACACCACTTACATACATCACATGTATATACCACATACATTATACATGTACACTACATACATCACACATGTATACCACATACACCACTGAGGTACAATATACACACATACCACACAGGTACAATATACAATACACATGTATACCACATACATACAGCAAACATAAAACACATAGGTCCAACACACACACACACACACACACACACACACACACACACACACACACACACACACACACTATGATCAGTGAGACATTCTCCAACTTTCTTCTTTTCCATGTCTTTTCTTGGGCAGGAGGCATCAGTGCCCTGGACCACCTTCCACGTCACCATGTATAACTCTATCTCATTATTTCTAACTCCTGGGGCTGCTGAACAGCGCTCACAATGCTCATTTTGATGGAGCCCTGGCAAGCGAGCAACGGGAGTTAACATCCAGCCTACATGCCATTCAGCAAAGCACACTGCTCTCCACGAACTCTGCTAGCCAAGAGGAAAGGGTGTTGTTTTCTTCTTATACAAGGCGGTCTCGTGGCAGCCCTATTAAGAGCTCCTCAACACTCCAGGGTATAATGCAGCATAACTTACTCATATAATCTCATCTGACATGGGCACAGCCTGTGTTGCTATCACAAGCAACCTATAGCTTGTGTGGTCCTTCTGTGTGGATCTCTGTATTCCCCACAAACTCTTCCGTCAGGAAGATTCCCACACTGTCCATTTCCTCAGAGCTGACAAATTAACCTCGCTACAGGTTTGTACCTGTTTAGGCTCCTAGCATGTGTAGGAAGTGGTTTGTTTCCGTACCCTCTACCCGACACCAAAGGAGATCAATCTTCTAAATATTTGCCAATCTGATAAGTGAAAAATTTTATCTCACAGTTTGATAGATCATTTGTAGCAAACTAAATATTTTCAACTTTCTGTTCTTCAAATCAAGACAGTTTCAAAGGAGTATTGAGTCTGTGTTCTTCCCAAATCCACTAGCAACACTGACTCAATCCATGAGTGCCCAGGGATCAGTAGAATCTACCCAACCACTGCCCATCGGCTCAGTCTCATCTCCTGTGTGAAATGTGAAGCAGAGGCAAATATGATGCCGAGCAAGTGTCTGGGGCCTAAGCTTTCAGCACAGATTGGCTGGCACCTGATTTTCTGATCACAAGTCCCAATCGAAATCTTACTGATGATGCAGGGTCAGCTTGGTCAGCCACCTCGACCCCCTTTGTAAATAAGACCGCTTTTATTCCATGATTTTGATGGTTACATGAGCAGGACTACATGCCAGAGAGAAGAGCAAGCCTCAAGGCCCATGACACTCAGGCTCTCCTCTTTTGCTAGGTGTCTGTGTGAGTCCAAACCCTCCAAGAAGCAGAGCCCAGGTGAAATTGCAGCCTCAGAAATTTTATTAACACAAAGGCTTGTGGAAGGAACCGTGAAGCCATGAAGGAACCAGGAAGACTGGCCAGTAGTGCAAAGCTCACCTCTAAGGATGGAGAATCAGGGAGGCCAGATCTTTGACACTGCCATGAAACCCAAGTTCAATATGACTTGGAGGAATTCTCAAAGCCAGGCCAACCATCAGCAGAGTCTGGTGCCTCCTGGAGCCCATAGGTCTTTCCACACTCAGTCATTGGCTGGGAGAAGCCTGTGGAAAGAAGAGCCTTGGTGAGTGTGACAGTGGGCTCCAGGGCACAGCAGCCGGGGTCCTTGACTTCCACCCTTGGGGTTAGAGGCCCACTGGACTCATCGTCAAGATCACTACCACACAGCACCAGGAAGATAATCTGAAGACAGAAGTTGAGCAAATTATCAATTCAGAAATCACAGGATCAGTGCACCGGTTTGAGCTTCTTGCCTCTGCAACCTCTGTGCGATGATTTACTTTAATATCAGACCATGAAAGACAGCTGGTAACTGTGTAACTTCTAAGTCTAAAGAGTAAGTGATGGAGACGCTAACATAGAAACATACCTGGCTTCCTGTGTGTAGGAACTGGAACTTGTGGGGTCGGGGAGACTCCACAGCCAAAGTGCTCCCTACACAGGCACAAGAGCCTGAGTGTGGGTCCTCAGAACCCGTGTGAAAGTCGGGTGTGATGACAAGGCCTTAACCTTCATGCTGGGGAGGGTCACAGGGACAGGCAGCTCTCAGGAGCTCAGTGGCAAGTGAGCCAGTGGAAGAGGTGGGCTTCGGGTTCCATGAGAGACTCAATGACAGACAAGACGCAGAGTGACAGAAGACACCTGACATCAACCTCGGGCCTCCACATGTGCATGGACAGGGCCACACCACACATGTACCTCACATACATCCACACACATGCCCCCACACACAAAGTATATACTGACATACAAAAACATGTTTTTTAAAGAAACCAGAATAAGCAAGATTAGGTCATAAAGATTCACATGCCTTAGGTCATAATGAAAAACAATGGAAAGGGAGGGAAGAAACAGAAAGGAAAGAGAGGTATGGAAACTTGAAAATGACCGGAAGTCATCAGCCAGGTGCCTAAGGAGACATTCTCACTGGGTGAAGAAAAACAATCATGCCTGGTCACCAGGACCCCCGGTCATCAGGACCCCCAGTCACCAGGACCCCCGGTCACCAGGACCCCCAGTCACCAGGACCCCCGGTCACCAGGACCCCCGGTCATCAGGACCCCCAGTCATCAGGACCCCCAGTCACCAGGACCCCAGGTCTTCAGGACCATGCTATTTTTCTGAAAAGCGCCACAGTCATATTCCACATAATATATACAAATTGTCAGTTTCCTATTGGATGTGTAAGTGTTAGACTGGGTGTGCTGGAGAAGGGATGTTATATATTAGGGCAGTGGCTCTCAACCTTCCCAAAGCTGTGACCCTTTAACAAGGTGACCCCCCCACCATAAAATTATTTAGTTGCTACTTCATAACTACAATTTTGCTACTGTTATCAGTCATAATGTAAATATCTGAAGTGCAGGATATTTGATATGCGACCCTTGTAAAACAGTCTTTCCACCCCCAAAGGGGTCGCGACCGACAGGTTGAGAACTACTGCGCTGGAGTATCTCTGAGTGTATGAGGTCCTATTATTGAATTCTTCTACTTGGTCTCCAGGAACACCAAGTTATATTGAACTATAAGGAAAAAACATCCAGATGATCTTGTTGGATTCACATTTTCATTTAAAAACTCACAGGCGAGAACTAGGAATCTCCTCATGCTGGGCAAACACCATCGTTGTCCGTCTGTGCATTTGTATCTGGCCAGACTTTGTCTTACTGTTCAGACTGTAAATTTCTTAGGACTGTCCTCCAGAGTATAAATATTTTCTACAGCCCTATGTTTCTCATGGCACAATTACTATTCGGTTGTGTTCACAAAGTCTATAAATATGCATACAAGAGTAAAATATTTGGGGACTAGAGGGCTGGCTCTGTGATTAGGAGTGCCTACTGCTCTTCCAGGGAATCTGAGTTTGGTTCCCAGCACCAACTCCAGAAGGCTCACAAGTGCCTGTAACTCTGACTTCAGAGGGTCAGACACCTACATTCACACGCACATATCTACATACAAACACGGAATATTACACATAAATAAAAACAAACATGAAGTTTAAAACAATGTAAACTATTTAACACACAAATCTATTTCCTTTGATTTCACACATCTCTTTACCCTTTGATATGTTTGCCTTGATGGATTTCTCCCTTTCATCGTGGTCTTCTGCATAAACTTCTTGGCTCGCCTCCTAGCTCTCTGTCTCTTCATTCTCCTTAATTGTCCTCGTTTCCTATCATCCCTCAGTTTGCAGTCTTGAACACTGATCTTTCTAGAAGCTTCCATTCCATGGCTTCTGCTATCACTGCTAACCTAATGATCCTATTTATATCCTCAAGCTGCACTTAGCTTCTGGCCCTCCAACTTCCTCTAGGATATCACCCCTGAAACTCTTCTGCCATCCCTGCTAATTCCGTCTGGTCCGGCACATTCTTTCAGCATCACTTATCACCTCCCAAACCATCAACAGCCAGCGCTGTCTTCCCTTCACCCAAAGGAAGCTTTAGCATCTGAATTCTTGTTCATCCTTCTTCCCATATCTAACTCCTCAGTGGAAGAGAGCTTGCCGTGGAAGCATGAAAACCTCAGTTTCAGACCCAGCATTCCTGTAAAAGCAAGGCATGGTCACCTGGAACCCCACTCTCTGTGGTAGCTGCTGCTCATGTTGCCATGACCACACACATCACAAGAAGTAACTTAAAGACAGGACGGGTTTGGGTTACAGTTCAAGGGGAGACAGTCCATGATGGTGGGGGGAGGTATAGCAGCCAGACTCTGAGGGTGAGGTAGCTAGTTATACATCATCAGTGATTGGGAAGCAGGACAGGAAGTGGGCCAGGATATAAAACCTGAATGACCCACTTTCACTAGCAAGGCTCCAACTCCTAAAGATTCCGCAGGCCTTGAAAGCTTTGCCACTGGCTGGGGACCACATGCTCACATGTGAATGACAAGTTTCATCCAACTTTTACAGGCAGATTCTGTATTTGTGAGCACAACATCTTTACACTGAGTCTCTTCTTTCTTTCCCAGACAAGAATGTCCTGCACCTTCCACAGCACCTCAGCGAACTTGGGTTGATGTCCTTTTCTAGTTTATCTGCCCTCTTTTCAGCATCCTGTTCTATGTTCATTTCTCTCTTAAAATACAGCATCCAAGGCCAGCAGGACGGCTCCATGGGTAAAGACCCCTGCTGTCTGACAGTCTGTGTTGGATCCCCAAAGTCCACATCAGAGTGTCAGGAGAGAATTGACTCCACAGAATTGTCTCCTGACTTCCACACGTGTGTATTGCACCCACACATACCACACACACACACACACACACACACACACACACACACACACACACACAAATAATAATAAATAACATCTTAGACATATCACTTGGTCAATACAATAAGACTGAGCACTGTGGAATAAGACAGAACTATCCTCTTAAATTAAAATGTGAGATACTATTGATACTTCCTAAAAGAACATTATTTTTTGTGGTTCTAAAAAAAAAACCATTACTTTCGTGGGTTTTGCATTTTTTGATGTCGAGTGTCATGGATGTCAGACCTCTGGCTTTTTCTCACCTATGCTATGACTAAGCCATATACACTTGCCATGTAGTGAGTGTAGGATAATGTCCACTGCTGTTCTTAGACGTAAACCATAAACTGGAGAAGTGTAGCTCTCACCCCTTACCCAAGAGAATTCTTTCTGCAGCAGTAAGAGGCCACCACGGAATGTCACTACCAGTACAGTGTGCTAAGAGTAAGATGGGCCTTTCAGAGGGGATCCAGCCACCTCTCCCTGGGAGTAATATTCAGCCCTTGTGTTGGATTTTTCACTCAGCACTTGCTGTTTTGCCTTTTACCCTCCATCATTCAAGAGCAGCACAGTGTTGATCCCTGGAGGGTGGGGCAAGACGCCATCTCGGAAGCAGAAAACAGCCCTTACTAGACAGAGGGATCTGTTCTAACTTTACTCTTGGACTTCCAACCTGAAGAGCCACAGAGACTCTGTTCTTTACAAATCATTCAATGCTGGATACTTTCTTACAGTCACACAAATAACCAACATGCTAATATTTCCCCCCAGTTTTTCCAAGTTACACATATAACATCTCTCCTGGTCTCAGACATGTGCTTCTAGGCTAGATCAAGAAAGCAATAGGGGATCATAACCTGAACTGGCCATCTCCTATGACCAGACTGGTGCCTAGTCCAACGGTCATCAGAGAGGCATCATCCAGCAACCGATGGAAACAGACCCACAGCCCAACATTAGGCAGAGTTTGGGAATTCTGCAGAGGAGGAGGAGGAGAAAGAATTGTAGGAGCCAGAGGGGTCAAGAACACCACAAAAAAATTCACAGAATCTACTAATCTGGCCTCATAGGGGCTCACAGAGATTGAATCATCAGCCAGGGAGCCTGCATGGGACTGATCTAGGCACTCTGAATATATGTTACAGTTATGTAGCTTGGTCTTCTTGTGGGACTCCTAACAGTGGGAACAGGGACTGTCTCAGACTCTTTTACTGGCTCTTGGGACCTTACTCCTCATACTTGGTCGCCTTGCCCAGCCTTAAACCATGGAGAGGTATTTATTCTTACTGCAAGTTGATATGCCATGTTTTGTTTGATATCCATGGGAGATCTGCCCTTTCCTAACAGAAATGAAGGGTGGATTGCGGGTGGGAATGGGGTTGGGGGGAGGGACTGGGAGGTGAAGAGGGAGGAGCAACTGTGACTGGGATATAAAATGAATGAATGAATAAATTTTTATTAATAAGAAATTTTCTGTTCATTTTATATAACAACCACAGATCCCCCTCTCCTCCCTCCTCCCACCCCTCAGCCTTCTCCCCCCAACTTATCCTCCCATTCCCACCTCTTCCAAGGCAAGAACTCCCATGGGGCATCAGCAGAGCCTGGTACATTCAGTTGAGGCAGGTCCAAGCTCCTCCTGCTGAACCAAGGCTGTGTAAGGTGTCCCACCATAGGTACTAGGCTCCAAAAAGTCTGCTCACACACCAGGGATGGATCCTGATCCCATTGTCAGGGAGCCCCTTAAGCAGATCAAGCTAAAAAACTGTCTTGTGTATACAGAGGGCCTAGTCCAGTCCCATGGGGACTCCACAGCTATTGGTCCATAGTTCATGAGTTCCCACTAGTTTGGTTTGGTTGTCTCTGTAGGTTTCCCCATCATGATCTTGATGCCCCTTGCTCATATAACCCCTCTTCCCTTGCTTTGACTGGACTCCTGGAGCTCAGCCTGGTGCTCAGCTGTGGATCTCTGCATCTGCTTCCATCAGTCACTGGATGAAGGCTCTATGATGACAGTTAGGGTATTCACCACTCTGATTACTGGGGTAAGCCAGTTCAGGCATCCTCTCCACTATTGCCAGTAGTCTAAAGTGGGGTCATCCTTGTGGATTCCTGGGAACTTCCCTAGCACCCTGTTTCTCCTTGTTCCCTTGATGTCTCCTTCTATTGTGTTATCTCTTTCCTTGCTCTCCCACTCTGTCCCTGTTCCAGTTTGACCATCACGTTCCCTTATGTTCTCATCCCCCATTCCCTACCCTCCATTGCCCCCCACCCCCAGTTTACTCATGAAGATCTCATCTATTTCCCCTTCCCAGGGTGATCCATACGTCCCTCTTAGGGTTCTCCTTGTCACCTAGCTTCTCTGGAGCTGTGGATTGTAGTCTGGTTATCCTTTGCTTTACATCTAGTATCCACTTATGAGTGAGTACACACCATGTTTGTCCTTCTGAGTCTGGGTTACCTCACTCAGGATGATATTTTCTAGTTCCATTAATTTGCCTGCAAATTTCACGATGTCATTGTTTTTCACTGCTGAGTAGTACTCCATTGTGTGTATATAACACATATTCTTTGTTTGAGGGTCAACCAAAGAATGGATAAAGAGAAAAAGAATTGGGTCGTTTGTTCTTTCTCTACAAACATGAGGCTCTGCTTTCTTGGGAAGAATATAACTCCTCTTGCTTCTCGTTTAGATAAGTTCCCTCCAGAGCAGCCTTTGTCTACTGTTACCATCAATTGAACAAGAAAAGGCTAAATTAAACTTACCCTCAACCTATGGCATGCATGCAAGCATACACACACTTGCACTCACACACTCAGCCATGTGCACACACACTCTCAAACTCACACACTCACACATACACACACAAACTCAGACATCCTCACTCATACTTACTCACACACCCAAACCACTCACTCACACATACACATGTATGCACACACACTCATATACACACATTCACAAACACTTTCACAGATACACACACACTCTCACAGACACACATTCACATACACTCAAACACATGCACACTTACATACTCTCCCACACGTGTGCACACACTCCTGTACACACACATACACACATTCACACTCACACACACATGTACCTACCCACACTTCTATACTCACATATATGCACACACTCATACACACACACACACACACACACACACACACACACACATACACTCAAACACTCACTCACACACACTCCTATGACAAACCCACCTATGTTATCTATTTCCATCCTTACAATATCCTTATTTGGAGGCAACCACTAAATCTGAATGAGGACATGAAATCCTAAAGCTCATATAACTTCACAGTTCATCACAGGCCTCTGATGACCTGTGATTCCATCTCTGCATCTCCTACTGAGTCATTGTCCTTCCCACTTTCCAAGCTTCGTATTTTTAAGCCCCAATTATTGAGGCTTCTTATCCAGGATGTCAGCTGCCACACCCATTTCAAAGATAGACCTGAGACTGTTTCCACGGCCTTCCACTTTGTGAACACACCTGGCTCTTTCTCAGGAACTTCTTAAGGACAGTAGAGTATTGTCAAGCCTACAGCTCTACAGTTTCCCTAACCTAAACTTTTGTTGCTTTTCATGTTGGGAGAACACTTGCTCAGATGCAGTCTGCAGGCACCTCTCATCTCTCCAGTTCCTCAAAGGCCTCAGAGTACACGTGCTACAGACATCAAACCCACGAGACCTTTGGAAGCTGGAATTGAGGTTTGCTTAGCAGTCAGTTCTTTCTGTATTTACTCCTTAAAAGAATCTGTTATTTCCACTTTCAAGTCACAGAAATCAAATGCTGGCTAGCCACCTCCACTCAGTGTAATGCTGGGTGAGAAGACAGGAGCCAGATGCCACAGTCCTGGTCGTAAGGATGCCAGAGACTAGTGTAAGGGCAGACTCTTTCAACTGGGCAGTGATCAGTGTGCTAGAGATAGAAACAAACCAGTGGCCAGAGAAGTTCCTAAGGAGATATGAAGGTTATCTCCAAGGACTCGGGTGGCTGAACACGGCTAAAGTCTGTGTGCTGGGTCTAGAAAGATGACTAGACATTCTCCATGTAAAATCTTAAATGGATAAAAGCCAGGAAGATAGCAGCTATTAGCATTTTGATTCAAGCCGTTTTCCCAGCCCTGCCCACAGCTTTATCTGGTACATTACTCCCACTGTCCTACGTAATGCCAACCCCTCAGCCTAGCCTTCAAGACTTCCACCAGCCTGGCTCCCTGACTTGCTCACCCGGTGGGTGAGCTGACCTTATCTGTCTAGTGTGCGTTTTTCTCAGGCACTATGACAAATGCGGGAAACAAAACCAGTATGCATGCGTTCACTTACATCTCTACGAAGCTAGTCCAGGAGAAGAGAGCAGATAACAACAACAAAGAATTATAACAGAGAACATTAAATATATGAAAAAGGTAAAGAAGAGAAAACAGGTCACAATTGCCAGGCAAAAGTGGAAGGATGAGGGAAGAGACCCTTGGGAAGACGCCATTAAACAGAGGCGGGGTGTGGGGGAGGGGAAGCATCAAGGTAACTGTGGGGAGGAGCTTGTCAGGCCTAGGAAGTCAGAGTTCAAAGGTTCTGAGCCAGGGACACCAGGATCTGCATAAGAACATCAGGGGTTGGATTGGGCTGCAGCCAAATGTTGAGCTAGAATAGTCCGGCCCATGATGTTGGGGGTGAGGCACAGCCAGGAGGGGGTTAGGTTTGCTCTGCATGAGACAGGAATGAGGAGAGATGGGTGAGCAGGGGAGTGCTGTCACCCAAACTGTATCCCCAGGATCATTTGTCTGCAAGTTATTCACAGACTAAGAAGGCAGTGAGCTACAATAAAGAGCACATAGGAGGCCACGCGCTCTTCCAGTCCACCAAACATGGGGTTTGGGCTAAGCTGGGGTGTCCTGGTAGTATAAAATGCTGTATTTTGGACGCAATGTTAAGGTAAAGGTGGAAATATTTGCTTATAAATTCAATATGGAACAAAAAAGGGAGGGGCAACATCCAAGGTAACTCCAAAGGTTTGGACTTGGGCAAGCAAGAAGTTTGCATTGTCGTTTACTAAGATACAGAAGACTGCTTGAGAAGTGGGCTTCCAGGAAAGATCACTTCAGCTTGGCATGGTGTCTTCAATAGCCAAGCACTGGTGTCAGGAGTTTGGGGAGAGTCCTGGGCTAAAGGTGAAAACCTGAAAGTTGTTTCTTTGCTGGAGAAGTAATAATAAAATGCTACAGCCTATGCAGCTCGCACAGAAACACACTGCCTATAGTTCAGGAGACAAGAAATCCAGGCTCTGATGTTAGCAGCTTTGGTTTCTCCTGGTGCTTGCGAGTGGCCACCTCGCCTCTGTGTCCTCAGCATGGCCGTTTGTCTGTTCACATGTGTCCCTAGTGTCTCTTCATAAAAGCCACCACTCAGACTCGATTATGGTCCCCCTAACTGCCTCAGCTTACTTACCCTACAGGGTGTGCCTCCAGAAACAGTCTTCAGAAAGGTTCTGATTTCCACATGAATTTTGGGGGAACACAGTCCCACACAAGACAAGCAGCCATCGGCTTGAAGCAATGAGTGTAGAGAAGAGGCTGAAAATGAAGCTGTGGTGCTCTTTGGTGTCTACAGAGAAGTGACCCCACACAAGGCCAGCTTGGTGAGACTACCGGGGTTCCTTAGCTGGAGCTTGGCTGTCTCCAAGGCAGCTCTGTCACTGGAGAGCCCAACCCAGCGTGAGTGGGCTCACAAAGCCCATCAACTTTCAGGAGACTTCTCGAACGTCTCCTGTCCTCTGGCAATTGCACGCAGCTTGCTCACATCGTCTTAGGTAATGGCCTCCCGAGTCACGTGGCTTTCTATGTCTTCCCAGACTTGGAAGTTCGTGAGCTTCCTGGGTGTGACAAGTCTCCCTCCTCCCTCCAGAAAGGAATATTTCCATGTGGAGCAAACAGCCATGGAACAATGGAGCCTGCAGAGAAACAGACACCAGCAATGGAGAGTAAGGAAGACGGTGAAAACCACGGTCTCCTAAGAGCCCACAAAGGCAAGGCTTCAAAGAGGAGGCATTGCCTACATGGCTGAATGAGTCTGAGAGACAAGGAGTACAAAGACTGTGACCACGGCCTTAGGGACACACGTGTCCCTAGCAACCTGGGTATATACATTTCCCCAGGTTGGTGGATCAGGGAGCTGAGGGTTGAAGAGGAATTTTGATGCTGAGTTACTTCCAGCTCTTGAGTTCTGCAATAAAGAAGAGAAATCAAGAAGCCGAAGGGCACTTAGGGAGTCACAGCAAGCATTGTTTTAAGATGGGGGATGCTGTATGCTAATAGGAATGACCCATGAGTAAGGAAAAAATGGATTCGGCTGGGGATGGCTGGAGTGGTGTCCTTGAGCAGCCGACTCAAGGCTGCTTGTAGTATCGAGTAGCAAAAGTGAAGAGGATTTTCTTACCTAGAAACCTGTCCATCAAAGGCAGAGCTCACAGTACAAGAAAGAGAGACGAGAGATGGGTTGCGAAGGTTATGGAGTGCCCTCCTGGGTGTGGATAGGAGGGGTGGGTGATGCTGACTGTCTGAGGGAGCGGGGAGATGGACCGTCACTGTGAAGACTGTACGGGAGGTAGGTGGTCTAGGAACTCGGGGATGAGCAGCTAATGCTGAGCAGACACTCGAGGCTCGCCATTTGAACCAAATGAAGGCCTCTCACTCAAGCCAAATTTACCCAGTGTTGGGGGTTTTCCAGATGAGTCTGTGAGGGAGACTCTTACACAAGACCGTTGCTTTGAGGATGGACCTTGAAATCTTAAGGAGAAATGAAGAGAAACAAGAACATACATCAAGTGACAGAAACTGGCCCCAGGATCACAGAGCACAAAGCTGAACTGAACCACTGGAGTCAGGGCAGAAGGCAGGAAAGGCTAGTCTGTGGGTGTCTCTCTCCTAAGTGGCCATTATCACCGAAGCGAGGCTGTGGATTTTACCTGTTCACCTATTCCTGGAAGTCCCTTTTTGTTTGTTTGTTTGGTTTAGTTTGTTTTTTTTTTTTTCCAAGACAGGGTTTCTCTGTATAGCTTTGCACCTTTCCTGGATCTCGCTCTGTAGACAAGGTTGGCCTCATACTCACAAAGATCTGCCTGGCTCTGCCTCCAGAGTGCTGGGATTAAAGGCGTGAGCCGCCGCCGCCGCCGCCACTGCCGCCACCACTGCCCAGCTTGGAAGTCCCTTTTTTAAAAGTTCACATTAACAGGCATTTCTTGGTGAGTGAGCCATTGTGTTTTCAATTTTGCCATGGCTTTCAGGAGATAGTGAAAGAATAGTGAAAATGTGCTATCAGAGAAACAGTATCTGGGTTCAAGTTCAGACTCCCCCTTTCCTCTTGGTTTGTGGGCTCAATTCGTACCCACAGTGAGGCCCGTTTGGCTCATCTGTAAAATAAAGAAAATACTAATTGTCTTGTGGTTATTGGGACAATCAAATGCACTGTGAGGTATGTGAACGTGCTTTGCAAACTAAAAGGCCAATTAACAACAACCTGAAATGGCCCCAAGATCATGAATCACCTGGCTGACAGAGAAACACCAGCCACCAAGGACTCTGGAGGAAGACCTTCAGTCTCTCCCAGCCTGTGACTAAGCCCAGAGTCACGCTTCTCGGACTCCAGGCTCTGTTTGCAGCTTTCTCATCTATCTCCTGACTTTATTTTATGCTCAAAAGTCCTTCCTGGGGGTGGAAAGGGGGGAAGAAGGGGGAAGAGGGAAACAGAAAGGGGTCGAGGAGGGGTCACAGCGGGAGAGGCTCCTTCAAAACATCTACTGTGCACCAAGCACTTTGCAGAATGCTCTGCCCTGTCCTCACTCTGACTCAGTACCACCCTCCCAGCTTATAGAGGAGGAAACCATTCCAGAGAGTTCAGGTCTGCTTAACTTAGCAATGCAGCAGGAAGAGGTAGCTGAGCCTTCTTCTCCCCCTGAATCCAAAGCCTAGGGTTTTCCCACAGTGCACTAGTCCATATCTGTGTCGAGAGAAAAGCAAAACAAAATGCTTCCAGGGTGATTTCCTAAACTTAAATCCTCGTTTTCTTTCATTCTTTTTTTTTTTTTTTTGGTTTTTCGAGACAGGGTTTCTCTGTGTAGCTTTGCGCCTTTCCTGGATCTCACTCTGTAGTCCAGGCTGGCCTCGAACTCACAGAGATCCACCTGGCTCTGCCTCCCGAGTGCTGGGATTAAAGGCGTGCGCCACCACCGCCCGGCGCGTTTTCTTTCATTCTTAATGTCTTAGGATGAGAGGAACATGCAAAGAGAGGAATAGAGTGTTTTAGAACATCAAAATCATTAAATTTCTTAGAGCAAGAAGTTGTTGGGCTGAAGTGGGAGCCATCTCCATCACGAAGAAGAGTTGTCTTTAGTTCCCCTTAGCATCTTACTGGCTTGGAACACCTCCACGAAGAGGTGTATGTCATTCAGAGCAAAGGAGAAAGAGCATGGGACGTTCATCCAGCACTGCCTTATCAGGTGCCTCGTTGTTCATGGTGACAAGGTCCGTTTCGGAATGAGCATCTACCCCAAATTGCCATGGCTTAGCCAGTCATTTGCTGTTCTTCCTCCTGGTTCTGGAGGCTGACTGGACTCAGTCCTTTCTCCCAGAGCTCACCGTCTGGTGTTGTCATTCGGTGCCGGCTGGGCTGCAGCTGTCTGAAGGCTGTATCCAGCCGGGCTCCCCTCCTGACCAGCGTTTGATGCTGAATGAAGACTGGGGTTTGGCTCACGGTGTCTATGGCAATGCCCATGGGGCTAGGGCTCCTGACAGCCTGGTAGCTGACAGGTTCCCAGCGGTGAGTTTTCCAAGAAATGAAAGACAGTAATTGTGAAGTTAGTCACAGGCCATACCCAGCGCTGGCATCATGTCACGTCCCCTGTAGTCTGTCAGTCAAGGCAGGCAGATTCCACTCTGACGTACAAGGCCAGAGTAGTAAATGCCACTCACTTCATGAAGAGAGGTGAGTGACTTTCAGAAGAAAATGGGAAATAGGAGAAATGCTTGCTTTCCTCATTAGAAAATGAAAACCACATGGTCACTGGCCCAGGACATGCCCAGAGTCCTACTGGCTGCATGGCAGTGCAGCCGTCACCAGCCTTCCTGCCCACGCCTGCCTCACGCCCTCCCTTGTGCTGCACAGCCCGGCTTTCTTCCTATTCATCCCACCTGTGCACTCCGACGCCTCTGCAGCAGGCCCTCTCCCCTCACTCTTCCCATGGGCTTTCTCTCTTACCACTCAGGTCCCAGTTCAAGTATCACTTTCCCTGGGACTTCCTGAGCATGGCTCCCTTCCATCCTTTACAGCCTTTGTATCCTGGATTTCTATCTCCCTTCTCTGCCCCACCACTAAAACACAAATTCTGAGAGAAAGATTACAGTCTATCTCGTCCACCACTGCCGGGCATCTGTAACTCCTCTACACATGCCTGTTGCATCCTGTTAGTCAATTTTTCTTGAATAAAAATAAGTGAAAAGGTTACTATGGGGCCAACTAACAGCCGCTGACTGCTTTACCTGCTCTTAGGGCAGTGGGTTCTGTGTGCTTCTCTGGAAAGCTATTTTATCTTTAGATACTTCACAGGCAACTGTTAGGCCACAGTAAAAAGCTACTTAACTAGGGACTGGGAAGATGGTCCAGCAGGTAAAAGCCTTGTCAAGAAAGCATGAGGACCCAGGGTTCAGATCCTCAGCATCTGGGTAAATGTCAGGAGGACCTACCTGGCAGGGCACTTCGAAGGCAGAGGCAGGATCCCCAAGGCAAGCTGTCTAGATGAACCCAGGACTCCAGCCAGGTTCAGTGAAATAAGAGTGATTGTGGAAGACACCCAACATGAACCTGTGGGCCTCCACATGCATGTACACAGATGTACATGAGCGTCTGCACACACACGTAATAACACGAGTGTGAACATGCACACACATATTCACACCACACACTTTCGCACATACACAAAACTTCTATCATATATTTACTAATAATGAGCTTTCAAACTGTACCTCGAAGGGCTTTAGTTCTGTGAGTCTAACCTGGAAGGAACGGGAAAGGAGAAAAGGAAGTCAGGAGGCCAGTCGCCATCTACATCACAGCATCGGTACTTTCGTGTGTTTCATCTATTGGGGCTTATTTGGAAAACCGTCCCCTGCTAGAAGTAACTAATTCAGGCATGTCCAACCATTTGTCATTGTGACAGACATAGTAGTCTACAAAGTTCACCTTGAGAACTACATTATCAAGTGATCAAGATTGTAAAAATAAAATTCCATAATGTTTGCAATGTTTGTGTTGGACACATTCACAGCTTCCCGTGGTGTGACCCGTGGTGGCAGGTGGACGTACATAGTGACTCTACTTGGTCTCTTCAGCGCTGCTCTAGACCCTCACTAAGCTAGTTCTCCGAGTGGCCTTCCATCGGGCACCCCGGACACAGGTGGGGAACTCAGATGACCTAAGCTCCGGGCCACATGGCCAGCGAGCCTGTGTTCTAAGCGCCCCTCGGGATTCTTGGGTGACCCTCAGATTTGAGAGTCATGGCTTTATAGCAGGAAGACAGTCTGATGAAACACGGGGAACTGTCATGCAAATGGAAGACTTTCCCTTGGGAAGACCCCTTGCTGCAGAAGCTTGCTGCTGGCCTCAGCGTATCTGAATGTGTGCTTCCTTTGCTCAAGGGCCTGAGACCCTCCACCAATTCTCTCCTTAGCCGAGGAGCTGAGCATTTTGTGTATATATGTACACAGATGCACACAGACACAGAGACACACACACATACAGACAGGCACAGACACATAGACACACACAAACAGACAAACACACACACACATACAAAGACTCACACATACAGACAGGCACAGACACATACAGACACACACAGAGACAAACACACACAGACACACACACAGTCACACAGACACACAGAGAAACACACACAGGCACACACAGACAAACACATGCAGACACTCACAAACAGACACACACTCATACACACACAGACACAGACATACATATATACCATAGACACACACACACGCAGACAAACATACACACACACACACACACACACACACAGAGACACATACAGACACACATACAAACACACTCACATACACACACATACACCTCCTCACCCAGCTGAGTCCTGCCAATTAAGCACTTCTCAAGTGGGAAGAGAGCAGAGTCCTTAGAATTCCAAGCGTCAAACAGCTAATAAGAGTGTCTTGTTCAACAAAGTAATAAAAAATAAAACCAGGGCAGAAAAAGCTACGAAGTTTTCTTTGTGATCATTGTTTAACACTGTATGTAATTAAATATTAATGAAAGTATGCTACTTTCATTTGGTGAGCAATTTAATTCAATTAAAAATAAATGGGTCTCCTTGGCTCAGTGGGCATACTGATATACAGAACAGCACTGCCCTTAACGTAGTTTCCACTGTGTTTAAACCCAGCACAGAGCAGCAAGGCTGAATACTACCCCAGGCCAATGCACTTAACTCATTAGGAACAGAGACAGACCTCAACCCGATGTGGAGCATCACCTCACAGCACAGTCTAATGTAAAGAGGCGCGATCTGGCTTTGCCTGGTAGAATGGGAGCATGGGAGAAGCGTCATCCACGTAAAAATGGAGGTAGCTTCAAGGAGTCTACCTGGAGGTTGGTGGGCAACTTTGTACATGTGTGCCATTGTACACGCAAGTACTTGCTGTGTGTCCATACATGCATGTAAGTATGTACACAAGCCAAGAAGTATACACACATATACACAAGTATACAGACATAAAACGCATACATATATATATATATATATATATGTGTGTGTGTGTGTGTGTGTGTACATAGAGGTATATAAGTATATATACATGGAAATATATATAGATTCATATAAGTACACACATACATGCAAGTACACATAGAAGCATTATATACACACACATATACACACAGGAGTTTGTAATTATGTATGTGTAAGCTGCACACTTCAGATTAGTGTACATTATGCCCTTGACTACAGACATTTTATACTAGTGAGGGAGAACAGATACTTTTCTGTCCCAAAGGCCTCTGACATTATTCTGCACCCCGAGAGGCAATTTAGGCATGCAGAGTCCCCGCTTACCATCTGGCTGGCTAAGACTCATTTAAAAATAATACTAAGGACATTTACTTGGTGTAAACACACTCACACATCTTAAAGTGCCTCATGTAAACACACACACACACACACACACACACACACACACACACACACACACGCGCGCGCGCATCTTTAACTGCCTTGGGAAGACAGAACAAGCCTGAGGGTGGTGTCCGCAGTCAGAGAGCTCGAGGGCCAGATCCCCTGGACTGTCAATTCTGACAGCTTTGAAGACTGGGCAGAACTAAGGTGTGAGGGGAGCCTGGGGTCCTGTCCCACCCCCAGCTGATGGCATGTCCCCAGCAGTGAGGGGGAGGTGGGACCGTGTGCCTGGCAGGTGCTCTGGTTGGGCACACGTTCCAAGCCTAGTTTCAAGATGATTCTCAGAGGCCTTGGAGGTCACGGACCCATGGCCTCTGTGATACATGGGCTGTTCCTCACATCACCAGCAGAGCTGAGACTGGGGAATGAGCTCTGGCATTCCACAGGCCACGTCTAATAATAACAATGTTATCAACTATGGGAGGCTGAGCCGGCCTGGAGTGTATGGCTGGGTACCCAGAGGCCAGTGCCCAACCCTGAAAGGAGAGCCAGACCCAGTGAATGGAGAAGAAAACACCAGCCTGCGGACAAAAGCTTGCTGCTAAAATCAGAAGCACTGCCAACATTTTACAACCTGGATGCATTAATGGGCTGGTTATCTGGCAGGAATAGGAAGCTGGGTTTGAAAACAATGAATCCTTTTTAGGTACAAGGTCAGTGCCTGAGGGACCTTGAGGCTGAGCCACCCCGCCCTCATCCTCATGGGAGAACAGACCCCCCTGAGCTGGGATACCAGCTTTCTGCATGAGGGAAGGCCACTCTGTCACCCACAACACAGGAGGCCTGTGTTGAGGGCACCACACCCAGGTCCCAATAAGCTTTATGAGGGACTTTCCAGAGCTGGGGCAGGATGGAATCTGAAGAACCTAGATGCCCCTACTTCTCAGTGGGAAAGAAAGGAAATGGTGCCCGCATTGTGGTGGAATGCAAAACCTTGTGTGAGTAGCTGGATGTGTGACTGAGAAACGGAACCTTCCACCCTTCAGTCTCCTCAGCGGCAGAAGGGGAGCTGTGTCCCGCACAAGGGCCTCTGCAGGATCTGCTGAGGTCACACAGGGACACACTTAGCACCATGTGAGAGGGTGGCCAGCATTGGGGCCTTCGCACAGCATTGCCTCTAGCTAGAACTTTCCCAAAAAAAGTCCCGACCTTCTGCAAGGCCCCTTCCTTACTTCGTTTTGTCCATCATGCCTACTGCCACCTACTGCCCTATGGCTTTACCTTTCTTAAAATCATACTTGTGAACACAGGGAGAAGAGAGACTGGTTCATCTTCAGCTCAGTCCCTGGAACCTAGGCTCATATCTTGTATAGTGGTGGCCCTATAGACATGGAGACATTGAATAAAGGCTAACATGGTTATCTTAGCCCTCTTTCTGCTGATAGAGCACCCAAGGCTGGGTAATCCATAAATAATAGAGATTTACTTGGCTCAAGTAAATAGTTCAGGAGTCAGTCAAACCCAAGAGCGTGGGCAGGTATTGGGTGGCTCAGCAGTAATGCTGCTGCTCAAGCATGAGGACCTGAGTTGGGGTCCCTAGGACTCTGTGTGAAAAACCAAGTATGGTGGCTTGTGCCTGTCATCTCAGCCCCAGGGAATGGAGAGAGGAGGACCCATGGGCTTGCTGGCCAGTTAGTTTAGCTGACTCAGCAAGGTCTGGGTTCACTGAGAGACCTTGCCTTCATCCCTTCATTCCATTGTAGAAGTCAGAAGGGCAAGAGAGGGTGAGAGCTCTGAGCAGAACAAATTACCAAATCTGCCCTCGCAATAGCCACACTCATGGTGCTGTGAATGTATTCCAGGAAGCAGAGCCACCAGGGCCTATTACCTCCCAGCACATGCATGGCGGCTCACGCATGGTCTCAAACCACAGCCGTGATAACAGTGGTGGTGAGTGTCATGCGTGGAAAGTCCCAGTGAACCTTCTGGTTTTAATGCCTTCAAGTCAACCATTGTATAGTTAACTCTGGGTTGAAACATTCTCTGATGGAGAGGAGGAGGAGGCTGAGAAAGGCATGAGAGAGTGAGGAGACTCCTCGCCGGGCCCCAGAGGAGACAACATAAGCAAGAGCTGGGACCAAGGAGGCTCTTCTGGTTCAGCTGTGCAGGACTCCAGCCGTGACGCTTGGGTGAGTTGTCACTCATGCTGAAGTGAGATTCCCAGAGACGCACCTGCCCCCGCCAGCCATGCTTTCGTAAGTAACCCCCAATAAACTCACCACTCACCCAACTGAGCTTGAATGGAATCATTTCTTTGGTCTTTCAGTGCCCGCTCTATCTTTGGTGAACAGAAACAAACCCCCTTGGGAGATCAGGCAACATGAGCTCTCTCTATTGTACCATAAGCATCTCTTGGGCAGAAGCTGCATCTTCAAAGACGATATAGACAATATTTCCCATAGCTGTGGTTGAGATCTAATGAATAAAAATGCAGGATACTCTAGTAAGATCAATTTCAGATGAAGAAGAAAACTTTTTTTTCACTAAAACACACCCACATTTTGCAGAGCATATTGTGTGTGTATGCATGTATATTTGTACACCTTAATGTGTGTGCATGTCTGTATGCATACATATGCACACATGTATGCATGTATATGGAGGAAAGAGATTGATGGCAAGTGTCTTCCTCAATCACTCTCCACATTATTTTTTGAGACAGGATCTCTCGGTGAACCTGGGCCTTGCTGAGTCAGCTAAACTAACTGGCCAGCAAGCCTATGGCTCCTCCTCGCTCCATTCCCTGGGGCTGAGATGACAGGCACAAGCCACCACACTTGGTTTTTCACACAGAGTCCTAGGGACCCCAGCTCAGGTCCTCATGGTTGAGCAGCAGCATTACTGCTGAGCCACCTCTGTGGCCCACAGATGATGTAATTGATAGTCTGACATTAGCCATTGCTTGTCCGACGTCAGATTTTAGCTTAACATCCTGTATTTTATCTGGTTGTGTGATAGCCCGTATGCAGAAGAGTTCCTACGTGAACAAATAACATGCTAATGGGAAGACCAGGTCCAGCAGAGCATGGTGATGTCTCATAACTCATATTTTGGATGAAGTAGACTTGATTTACTAATTCTTAGAGGGTAAATACATCTGTGGTGATAAGCTGGAGTCTACATGCTCTGACCCAAGAGGCATGGAATTAAAGAAATAGACAACAGACAAATAAGAACAATGAAACAGCCAAGGCTACAAAGAGAAACCCTGTCTCCAAAAACAAGAGAAAGAAAATAGAAACCTCCACACTGCATCATGGGACGGTCTTGGTGGCTGCTTCCTCATGTGGACTACCTCAGCTGTAAACTTCTTGAGAAGGAACTATTGTTTCCACTGTGTGTTTGGTGTGTTTCCATCCATGGGGAAAGAAGGCAGAAAGAGTTCAAAAGTCCAGTGGCTCGGCAAATAAGTCAGCCAAAGCTCTTCTCCATGCCATCCTGCCTCTGCAATTCAGTAATTGGAGGTAACCTGCATGTCCATGGGGCCCCAGAGGGAAGCACAACTTGTCCCATGATAAGTTGTGCATATCTGTAATCCCAACATTGAGGAGGCAGAGGCAGGTGGATCCCTGGGGATCACTGGCAGCCAGCCAAGCCTACTTAGTGAGCTCTAGACCAATGAGAAACAGTCTCAAAAAGAAAATGGTGGATGGTGTCTGAGGAGCAATAGCTGGCATTGTTCTTTACCCTCAGCATGCACACACACATGCGTGCACATCCATACACATGGGATACACACACACACACACACACACACACACACACACACACACACACACACACAAACAAACAATCTGCATCCCTTTGTTTCCTTCTGGTTACCTAGCCCCTTCCTCCCCACCCCCACCCCACCTTCTGCTGCACCAGAGTCTCTCTCTCTCTTTCTGTCTCTGTCTCTCTCTCTCTGTCTCTCTCTCTCTCTCTCTCTCTCTCTCTCTCTCCCTCCCTGCCTCCTTCTCTCTATTCTTGCCTATCCTACCCCCCATGCCCAGAGTACTGGAGTAACAGCAATACTTAATCAGAAAGAAACTCCCCTAATAAAAAAGAGAAAGCAAGCAGGAAGGCTGAGAGCGGTAGGGGAAGCTTCCAAGCCGCTCCTCTATTCATCTGGGTTGACCATGTCCTTCTTTCCTGCCTAGAGAGCACTTTCTCAGCTCTACAAACAAAAGATTATGCAAATCATTTTAAGCATAATGAAAAATATCATCGTAACTAAACATCCCCAAATGTAAGCATCCCCAGATAGAAGATGAATGGAAAAACTTGGGCATCCCAAGGTCATGTGCACCCTGAGAATGAGACTGGAGCTGGCCTTTGCCCTCACCCCCTCACAGTGAGTATCACAGAACCCCGAGAGGCAAGCATGCCTTGAAGAGATGCCCCCATTTTCTGCAAACTCAGAAAGCAAACAAGAGCCCTCAAGGCTCATTAGACCTCTTTAGACAGTTCTTCATTGGGAACAATTCAATCTTCCAAACAGATAAACACAGCCCTGTGATAAATGGAGTCACTGGTTACTTTCAGCCGAGTTCCATTGCTGACAAATGTACTAGTTGAGGCTCCCGGGGCAAGGTAAGCATGTTTGCTATCTTGAACTCCCCTTGGTTGAGAGAAGTGGAACACAGGGCCCCTGTGAGGGGGAAGGAGGATGGGGGAGGGCCTAGGGAGAGAATTGGGAAGGACAAAGCTGTAAGGCAGGACACTCCAACTCTTGAAGGTCATCCTCTTAGAAGCCGAGTCACAACCCCTTCCCCGCCCATCATAGCCAGGCCTCCACTGACCCTGAGAGTGTCTCAGGCCAGCCCTGAGTCACTGGCTATCCTGACCTCCACACAGGTTCCTGGAGGGTGACACCAGAGTGCCCTCCAAATGGCTCACTGCCTGCCCCTCTGCATTTCTCAACAGGTTCTGTCTTTTCTGGAAACCACTCCTTTTCTGGGAAGGGTTGGCAGCATCAGGGACTAACCCTGGCAGGAAATGACCAAGCCAAAGTAAGGCCCTCAGAGGGATGGTGATAAGACAGGAGAAAAGAGAGGTAGCCTAGGCTGCCCCTGCTGGAATCTTCCTGCCTGGAGGGGTCGCTTGCTCGACCTATAACTGTTCCGTGGCATGCAGTGGCCACCAGTCACAGGTTACCACTGGGCTTAGGAGAGGTAGCCAGCCCACATGGAAATGTCTTATAACATGAAGTACCCTTGGTGATGAAAGATAAATGCAAGAAGCAGAAGAAAAAATAATATAAAGCATCACTTTATTAACATTTGTGTATTTACTCTATGATGACACTATGATTGAATATTATGAAGAAAAATTTCAAAAACCAATGTTATAGCTATGACCAGTGATCAACAAACACTACAAATGAATATCTTAACATGGAAGAAATGTCAACATTATGGGGAATTATAAAATCTGTTAAAAAAAATAGTTGCACCTATTTTTCCACTCCTTAGGTGTGCCAATTAAAACACTTTATTATGTTTTTCTCATTTTAATTCTTTTTTTTTTTTTAAATTTTTGGAGACAAGGTCTTATGTAGCCCAGGCTGGCCTCAGACTCTCTATGTAGCTGAACTGCTGATCTTCTTGACCCCCACTCCTGAGTACAGGGATTACAGGAGTAACAGGCATAGCACCATGCCCAGCTTACACTGTTGGTCAAACCCAGGGTTTGCATACGCCAGGCAAACACCTTCCAACTGAGCCCCAGCCGCAGACTCCGGCTAGAAAACCATAAATCACATGGGCTTGTTCTCTTCCTGTTCGACCACACAGACCCTTCAGCTGCCGTACATACCACAGAACCCAGGTTCCCTCAAGAACCCACGTCGAGACTCTGCCTCTTCTCAAAGCCCTGTAACACTAGAACCAAGGCAGAACTGACTGGTGGTTCCTTTTCCTGGGCGTAGGAGGGAGTCTAGGGTGAGACTCTGTCCCAGCTGTGCAGTGGAAACCCGGCCCCAGAAGCATCTCCCTTTGGCGTTCGCCCTTTCATCTTACAGGAAGAGCATCCTGGGCCCTGGCCTTCTCCCACACACATCCTCAGAGTACTGCCTCTTACCTTTGGTTTAGAAAGAGCCAAACAAACAGGCTAAGAGGAGCCAACCGGTGGGACCATCAGACATACTGACTGTTTCTCTTGACCAACCTAAGCGGAGCACAGCTAGGTTGTTTAATTCTTTGTTTAATGAACTAACTTCCACTTGTTTTTGTGTGGTAATGCTTGTTCATTGTCAAACCCAAATCATCTACAATCTCCAACTCAAGCCAGCCACTGTTGGTATTTGTGGACAGAGCCAGCAATGTTTTATTTTTGTACTACAAAAAAATGGCAATTATTACATTTATTAAATACTTGTTATGTCCAGGTACAACGCTGAACACTTCTAAACATATTTTCTTCATAAAAATTCCAAAGTAGGATTATTGACTCTACCTTGTGGTAAAAAACAAAAACAAACAAACAATAACAACAAAACCCTAAGACTTTGCACTATTAAATGCTGTGCCCAGTGACACACAACCAGTGGGGCACGGCTCCAAACTGGTCATGAACGTGGAACATTTAGTCTCTTTGGTCCAAGTCATGTGAGGAGTGATACTCTTACTGCCTCTGTCCATAAAATACTTCTTTCTCTCACTCTTTTCAAAAAGTCTTTGGATGTTAGCTAGGCATAGTGGCACACGCCTTTAATTCCAGCACTGGGGAGGCAGAGGCAGGTGGATCTCCGGGAGTTCGAGGCCAGCCTGGTCTACATAGCAAGTTCCAGGATATTCAGGGCTGTATTGTGAGACCCTGTCTCAAAAAAAAAAAGACAAGAAAAAGAGGGGGAAACCCTCTCTCTCTCTCTCTCTCTCTCTCTCTCTCTCTCTCTCTCTCTCTCTCATGTGTGAGTACAAGCATTTGTAAACCACTCACTGAATAGAGAATGGAGAGGACAGCCTTGAGTATCAGTCCTTGCCTTCTGCCTTGACTGAGACAAGATCGCTTGTTCACCACTTCGTTCACCAAGCTGTGTGACCTTTAACCTCCCAGGGAACCACCTATCTCTGCCACTCTCCTGTGTGGAGTTCTGGGGTTAGAGGTGCACACTACTGTCCCTGGCCTTATGTGGGCTCTGGGGATTCAAACTCGGTTCCTCACAGTTGGATGGGAAGCATCTTATCCAGTGAGCCATCTCCCCAACCCTTGAGCTGGTCCTCTTATAAGGCCCATCTAGCCCTTGGAATTCACAGCTTTCTTCATGCACAACCTGTCTTCCACTGGCTGCTGTCTGGTTAGACCATCACTTACTCAGTCACACGCACCTGGCCAGCTGCCCTAGGTGACGGAACACAGTAGGACCGAAACTGATAAAGATCTGTGCTCATGCAGTTTGTAGGTCAGTGTAGACCAGCAGTTCTCAACCTTCCTAACGCTGCATCCCTTTAATACAGCTTCTCACGTTGTGTGACCCCCAACCATAAAATTAATTTCATCGCTACTTCATAACTGTAACTTTGCTACTGTTACAAATCATAATGTAAGTATCTGTGTTTTCCAATAGTCTTAGGTGACCCCTGTGAAAGTGTTGTTCAGCCCTCAACGGGGTCATGACCCACAGGTTGAGATTCGCTGGTGTAAATGGACAGATAACCATGCATAGCAGAAGCATTGCTATTTTTCAGGGTAGCTGGAAATATAATGGAAGATGTCATCTAAGCAGAGACCTTTATAATTTTTTGTTTTATTTAGGGCAGTGCTGGGGATTAAGCCCAAGGCCAGAGCATGCCAAGCAAACACTCTACTACTGAGCCACACCCACTCCCCAGCAGAGCCACGCCCACTCCCCAGCAGAGCCACACCCACTGCTCAGAAGAGCCATGCCCACTCTTCAGAAGAGCCACACCCCACTCCCCAGCAGAGCCCTTGCAAGAACAGACACCTGGAGAAAAGAGCTGTCTAGAGTGGAAGGTGTCCTGACTGAGCTGGACATGTTACCAGTGTCACCAAGGAAAACCAAAAGCCCTGCAACTGCTGCTGAGAGAAGATAGCATGTGCTGGGACTTGGATACTGGGTTTGGAAGTTGGGGAGTTACCTGAATGAACAAGGGGATCATTCTGAAGGGTGCTGGGTCAAAGACAGGAATGGAGGGTGCATATTACCCCATGTCGTGGTCCTTAGGGGAATCAGAGGATCAATTTCCTTCTCTAAACATGCTTCCTTGTTCTCTTTAATTTGGCTTTCCTTGGAATAAGACACATCTTTATCATTTAGAAATACTAATGTTAAAATGAATATCACATGTGGTTTTTTTTTTAGCTGCATTCCTGGTGACTGGTGGAAGATTTTTCATGTGAACCCCTCAAGACCAAACACACCTTTCAAAGCTTTGGTGAGGTGACAATGATTGTTCGTGGCTTTATGAACTTACAAGAATTGAAATCATAATATTTGTCTCTATAGCAAAGCATCCTGTGTGTGGTTGATACAGTGTAAGTCTTCAGAGTAAACAGGGTCCTCATACTAGCATTGAACTGCCCAGACATCCCAACAGACCCAGCAAACTCAGAAACTAAAGCAACTCTAATTGTCTTCAATCACAAGTGGTGATTTTTCCGTTGGCTTTTTTGGGGAGTGGGGGTGAAGGGTTGTTACGGATTGAATCGGGGACCATGCCAGGCAAGCACTCTGTCACTCAGCAGCCTCCTCTATTGACTTGTTCCATGAAAACAGAGCCAAAGCCTTGTTCTAGACTGTTGGCTCTCCAGCTTCACACACAGACCCCATTTGTCACACCTTTTGTTCCTTCCAGTTGATTCTGCAGAAACCAGCTCAGATCTCAGGATAACTCTCTCTGCTCTCTTGGCCCATTCCTTAAATAATTCACTGAGAAATCTTCAGTGTCCTTGGTTAAATAAGGTCCAAATCATGTGGAATAGAGATGTGACTCACTCAGCAAGGCCACACGGAATTCCCTCAGTCCTCAGGGTTAACAGACGGCAGGAGGCTTTGACCCTAACAGTGATAGGACAGGTTCCAGGTCCTGAAGGAAATGCCAATCACAGACATGTTTCCTTCCTTCACGGACAGAGAAAGTTGACTCTGGGAAGAACACAGACAGAGTGGCTTCACTTTCATCTGGAGTTTTTGTCTTCTGGGGGTCCCCAGAGGCTTCCAGAACAAAAACCATGGATAAGAACTCAGACTCTGTAAAGTATTATATTGAGTGGTGGCGCTTTTCTCTCTCCAAAGTGCTATGTGTTGTTTCAGTGGAGCAGGCTGCTCTTCCACACTTACAATTGGATACTAGAGTATCCTCAGGAGCCCTTGCCCCCACTGTTCTAGAGGGTTCTATTTTCACAAAGTTCAGGCCTTCTCAAAGTCCATGCTAGTGTGTACGTATGAGACTTCAAAGAGTCTGAGAACTGTCTTGGCCATGACTGTTCCCAATCCACAAACTCCATAGAGATTTCTCAGAATGCAGGGTATGCTCATTCATCCAATGCTCGTTGAGCAACCATGTCCTAGGCATCATTCAAGGTCTCAGCAAGAACAGCCATAAATATGAGAGATGAAAGGTCTTTTTCTCGTGGGGCTTATGTTCTAGTGGGACAGACTAAAACAAATGAACAAAATAAGTGTGTGGAATATTCTGTAAGCAGCGGTGGTAAGCTGTGTGGAGAGAAATCAGTCCTGAAGGTAGAGTGCCCAGTGTTCAGAGGGAATGGAAAGGAGACTGTAATTTTAAGCTAAGGGGTAAAGCAAGGACTCACAGGGAAGGTATTGTCTGAACCAAGATCAGAAAGCAGGGAGGGTGTAGGCTGGCAGTGATCTAGAGGAGGCCAATGGCAGGAAGAGACTGTAAGAGCTTACATCCTGGGTCTGGCTGTTCCCGGCCTGCTTGAGAACAGTGTCACCCAGGCAAAAGATGAGGGTAGTTAGCAGGAAACAGGCAGTAGGAAACCAAATCATACAGGTCCCTGAAAAGTTGTGAGCTTTTCTCCAGAGAGATAGGTCCCTTGGGCATCTTGAGCAACCAAAGGACATGTTCTAACTTGTATTCTAGTACTATCCCTTAGTTGCTACTTGGGTTTGGATACCAAAGGTTTTGGGTTTGTACCCAAAGGTCCACATGCTGGAGGTGGGATCCTTGAGGTGTGGTCAAGCCTCTAAGCAGTGAGATCCAGTATAGGTAATGCCTACAGAAAGGACTAATGCTAGTCTCTTGGGGTGAGTTGGCTCTCATGAAACTGGGTTATTATATAGCAAGACCATTTCTCATGCAGGAGATCCTCCTGTGTCTACTCAGTTCCACTTAAGTCTCCTCACCATGTTGTAACACAGCCAAGGGGACAGAGAAGGAACTATTCAACCTGGGACTTCCAGCTTCCAAAGTGACGAGAAAAGTAAACACATGTCCTTTGTAAGCTCTTAGTTTCTGTGTGTTTGTTGAACCGATGGGAAAAACAGACTAATACAACTGCAGTGTGCAAAACAAGTGATATAGGAACAAGATGGGGTGGGGGGGGCTAACAATTAGGAGACTATTGAAATAATCCAAGTAGACCACACATCAAAACTACCTGGGGTGCCTCTCAAAACCACTGAACCAGAATGTGGGGTGTAGGGGATTCCCCAGGACTAGCACCCCCAGGTCTGACTCATACATAGTAAATTATAGTTGACATTCTTCTATGGTGTACTAGCTTTGAACTCATGGCCTCTCAGCTCCAAGTTCACCCTTCATAACCTGCTCTTCAAATAGTGGATCTGGGGCCTTTAAATGGTTTTCCTTTGCCAGTTGGTGCCATGTAAGTAGACAGTCCCAGAGACACAATGGAGCAGGAAGGAAGTGTCCAGCTGGGTTCTGGTTCTGGTTCTGCAGCCCTGACCCACAGACCATCTTTAACGCAATCAGTGCCTTCCATGTATGCACTTGATCCTGAGCAGGAAGGATCCCGCAGCATCTAGATTCAGAAGAACCGGTGGTTTCTCTAATACAGGCTCCATCAGTGCCCATGACCAGCAACACCCTGGGTCTGCTCTCCTAACACCTCAGGTACTTTCACAGTTAGGGGTCTAGAGAGACACTTCCTCCTCATCAACTTCCCAGCATCCCACAGGGGTGATTCCCTGCAAGTTCCAGAGGACAGGTTTCTAATGAACTCATCAGCACAGCAACTTCCCTCCCGCCCTGTGGGCTGCACCCATTCTCTCAACAGCATGTGCAGGGCCACGGGAGGGTTAATACGCCCTCATACCTCCATCTCAGCTTCGAGTGGGATGGCTGCTGCTGACCAGTGTTCTCCGAGTTCTTTTTAGTTACTTGTGTTTAGTTCATTCCCCACTACTCTACAGAAAATACTTCTTTTGCTTTCTTCCACTCTCTTCTTTTCAGTAGGGAGTAAGTAAACCAGGGCCTCAATAAAGCGCATGTTTTACCATTGAGCTACACCTCCAGCCCCAATAACTCTTTACATTGAAATCACTGTGTGGCTTCCTTTTCCTGCTTGTGGTATCAGTTCCTAGCAGGGAATTTTAAAAGTCTAGTCTTTAAGTTGTCAAATCTGAATATTTGAACAGTTAGCCGATGGAGACCAGCTTTCTGTTTTCCACCCTGTTGCTTGGTTTAGTTTCTTTGTACCTGCCATAATTATCTCTATCTGCATCACTGCTGCCTTCCACTGAAGAACTCTCACAGTGTAGTGTTCTTCCTGTGGAGACCTGAGCAAATGTCTATTCACCCCACATAGGGCACCAAAGACAGACCAAAGAAATGGTTCCACACAACTCTAGCTTAGTGAACCACTGAGTGTATTAGAGTTACTTATAGGAGTGTGAGTGACTCATGCATGAGAGACTCACAGGGTAGCTGCATCACTGAACAACCCACCCTGAACAACAACTCTGAGTGCTCACCAAAACTGCATCCCTGGAGCTGCCTGAATAACTTGCAGACAGCTGGACTGATGGGAGAATGTTCTCTTGCCTAGCAAATGTTACTGAATATGTTATACTGGGGCAGGGCCTTGTGAGTCTTGTAAGTTTCAGGAGCTTGCTAAACCTTGTGAGTTTTGTTCCCAAGCCTTAAAATAATGTTTCCATTAGGAGAAAACAGCAGGACAACACCTCTATCCTTCAGGGATTCAGAACCTATGCATGCCTGTGAAGGTCAGAGGTCATCAGATGTCTATCAATCTTTTTTTAAATCACTTTACTGTAATGAACTCACAAATAAAAACAACACATAGCTAGATTAAGTAAGCTACTCAAACATACACCCAGTCCCCAAACTCCATCCATCCCAGTGACCACTTAAAGCAGCTCTACACCATCTGTTCAGTCCCTTCATTTTAAGAAAAAGACACAGACTGACAAAAAAGTTGTGAACAGTCCTTTCTGAGACACTGCCTTAGTTACCTTCGTGTTGCTGTGATAAAAACTAACAAGAGAGATGCAGACCATCACACCAGGCAAGGCGCAGCAGCAGGAGCGGGAGGCTGGTTGATCACTCTGAATCCAATCAGGAAGCCAAGAGTGAACAAGTGGAGCCCAACCAGAAAGGCTCAGAACCTGCTACCAGTGACTCGCTTCCTCTACCTCCTAAAGGTCCTACAACCTCCGTAGGCTGCACTACCAGCTGGGAACCACGAGTTCAAATGTGTGAGCTGTTAGAGGACATTCCACATTCAAACCACCACAGACACAGACACAGACCAGGATCCAGGCCAGCTGCCATCTTGCCTGATTCAAAACCCATCTCTATTCACGAGGAGCTGTACGGCACAGCGTATGGTCCCATACTTCCTCGAGTCCAACTTCCTTTTCTCTAGGAAGGAAATAATAGGCTTGGAAGAACCATGGTGAGGACCAAAGATGGCGGTGACATGGAGCACTTAGGTGGGAGTGAGCAGAAGCTACATGTCGTCATGAGTCTTTATAACTAGCTCTTCCTCTGCTTTCACACTAACCTCAGCCTATCCAGGCAGGACAGAGAGGAGGGACAAGCTGGCACTGCACACTGGTGCCTGCGTGTGGCTTCAGTCCTACCAGCCGAAACAATGCTGGGACACCACACCACTTCTGCACAGCCCTTCCTCTATTTACAAGCAACAACACAGAGAAATGCCTCGCCTTTCAAGGTTCAACCATAAGATCAAAGTTACACGAAGACTTTCAGCAGCTGCCCCACCCACCCCACCCCAGGTCCCCAGTGGTTCTAAGGTCCCCACTCACCTGGCTTCCCTATTGACCCTCCTTGTGCAGCCAGAGATTGCTCAAAGGGAGATAATGTCATTTGTTGACATTTCCCAGTGACAACAAAGCCAGACCTTCTTTTAGGGAGCAAGTCTTTGCATATAATTAGCAGGTCACATTTCCCTCGGGGGACTGAGACCTGGCATTCCTCCTTGCCAAAAGGAGTCACAGCCTTCAGGAACAGCTGCACCTGGGGAAGGACTTTGCTCAAGGACCTCAAAAGAGCAGTAAATGAGGAAGAAGCTGAGGACTTTTTTATCTCAGACTTTCACTCTCGGAGATGTCTGCAATGGATGTTAGGTGAAATTAATTGACAGAATATTTCTGCTCTGTGTGTGTGTGTCTGTGTGCACACATGTGCATGTGTGTGTATACCTGTATACCTGTGTGTGTGTGTGTGTATATATATATATATATATGTAAATATATATGAAGAGAGAGATCTATGTGTGTGTGTGTATATATAAATATATATATATATATATAGAGAGAGAGAGAGAGAGAGAGAGAGAGAGATCTGTGTGTATGTGTGTGTGTGTGTGTATAAAGAGAGAGATCTGTGTGTATGTGTGTGTGTGTGTGTGTGTGTGTGTATGTGTGTTCCAGAATGTGCACAGGAGGAGGAGGTATGTGCATGTGTCTACATGTGCTAGTGTGGAAGCTGAAGAACAACCTCAGGTACCATCTCATCTACCTTGTTTTTTTGAAGCAAGGTCTCTCCTTAGGACCTTAGCTCACCAATTAGGCAAAGTCAGGCTAGCTGGCCAGTGAGCCCCACCAGCTTCAATTGCGTCCGCCTCCACAGAGCCGGAATTACAGGCCTGGCTACCACACACTTCTTACATGAACCCTAAGATCCAAGTCAACCCATGTTCCTGAGGCAAGCGCTTTACTGAAGGAGCCATCTCCCCAGTCCTGTTTCTGCGTTGATTTAACAAGTGCCTGTCATCAGGCATCACACCATTGGTAGAACAAATCTACAAATGACCTCGGGTGTCAAGAAGTTTACCCTTCGATTTTAGAAGAAAATCTGGAAGAAACAGACTTACATCCTAGAGATAGCAATACAATATAATGTGTGTAACATATATGAGTTATTGCTGTATGGTTATATCTATGCAATTATTCGTGGAAAATAAGATGATTCATTAGAGGAAAGAAAGGTGCAGTACACTGGGCACTTGGGGAATTAAGAGGCGTGAAATAGCACTGAGCTGGAGTAACAGGTGAAGGCGGGAGACAAGGGCTGGGGTTTGGAGCATGGGTGGAGTTTCAACGAGGTGGAAGACAGTTCCAAGGGACGGTGAGAAACCCAGTTGGGAAGACAGACCTGGGAAGAAAAATCAAGAGCTTTGGAAGTGATCACAAGAAAGGCAGGAGGGCGATGCCAGGAGTTCATGAGAGATGGAGGGACCAGTGGGAGAGGCAGGTTGTACCCCGGTTTTTCAGTAGGCAGTTCATCACCCACTGGGCCATGTCCCATGCTAAGACTTGAGGATGGAGCTGTTGTCAAAGCCCCTGGGCCTGGAAGATGACTCCCAATCAGACCTCCAATGCCAGCCTTCAGGGACTGGGTCCTACATTTAACTCTAACTAGATTTCCACTGACAGACTTGCAGCAGCATACACTTGACCTTCCTCTGCAGGTCCAGCCCCACAGAGACTTTGTCCAACAGTGGCATGAACCATTCAGATTTGACCTTGGAGGACAGACTCCATAGCATCAAAGTCAGGAAGAATCCACATGCAAAGTAGAAGAAGAAACACTAGAGACTGACAGAGAAAAGAATGAGCAAGGGTTGGAGAAATGGCCTGGCCACTAAGTCCAGCAAGCACAAGGACCTGAGTTCAATTCCCAGAACCCACCTGGAATGCCAGACATGGCAATGTGTGCCTGTTTGTCTCAATGCAGGGGAGACAAAGAGAGGAGGATCCTGGGGCTTGCCAAATGACTAGGCTGGCTGAATAGGTGAATAAGTTCAGTGAAAGTACCTGTCTAAAAAGGGTGAAGAACAATTGAAAAAGACACTGGACATCACACACACACACACACACACACACACACACACACACACACAAACACACATCACACAAACACTACACACACACATACATACACACACATACACACACAAACACACACACATACATACATACACACACACATAAACACATATACACACACATAAACACACACACACACACACACACACACACACACACACACACACACACACACACACACACTATGAATGGGGCACCCCTGTTTGGGGAACATTTAATAAATGTGACCTTATAGTCTTTGCACCTGACCCTGAGCTCCTGAGGAACACATGCTGATAGGTCTGTGAGCCGTGAGTACATGAGCAAGGAGACCTCCTCCATAAACCAAAGGCATTCTAGCCCGTTGATGTTTAATTCACCAGTGCTCCTTGTTGGTCTCACATTTATTGGATCGAGGGATTACTCTGGATTTGTAAAATAAATAATCAATCACACAGACTGGTCTTAATTGCCTTCTGCCCTTTACACATCTTTTTTGGGCCTCCTGTTTGAAATTTTGTTTGTGATTTTCAGACAAATTTTCTTCCTAAGCATTCTTTCTCAAGAGTCTAGTGAGCTTCTTTTAAAAATATAGATTTTTTTTAAAAAAAAAAAGGGGGGGAGAAGATCACACTTTAAAACAAATTTAGTTACCGTTAGCTTTTGAAATTTTTCCAACAAAGCTTGTCTAATTTCCTGACAAAGTCTGGTGTCTGTAGCTGGGACTGACCAACAAGAGAGTCCTGTTCGAGTGTGAAGAGCAAGAATCCATTCCGCAAACGCGTCTGTGTGTCTAGTCTGGAGAGCACCATCCTGAGCCTTCTATGCTTGGCCTAAGAGTGGACCGATTCTTTGACCCTTACTTGAGACTTTAAAACAGCTGGTGTCTGCCCCAGGCTTCCTTCTTGGTGGGCTCTGTCCCTCTGCTGGGGACTAAAAGGAGATGAGCTGCTGACATCTGCTGGTGACTCAGTGGAACGCCGGCTCTTAGAAGGACGGTCTGTGGATTGAGCTCTGCTTGGTTCCTGGAGGATTCCCCCAGCTGATCCAGAGGGAATGCAAGAATTCTAACCAAGAAACTTCCCACAGCTCTGAGAAGTCGAGTGTGGGCCAACAGAAGGCTCTCAACACTCCCAGGACTCAGATGGATTAGATTTGATCTCAACCATGGTGGTGAATCCTGAAGCATGAGGCCTCTGGCTTGAAGGTGATGCTCTCTTTGCAGTTTCAAACACTTTACTCTGTTCGCTTGTCCTTTACCTCACAAATACTTTTCACAAGCTCTCCATTTGTTGGGGATCGTGAAGTGGAAAATACTTGGTTGAGCCCTCTAGAGACATTTTTTTTTCTCTTGTCACATGATGTCCAACCAGGAGTTGGTGTGAACCCATGAGACTCTTTGCCTTTGCTCGTGGAAAGTCTACCTTTGGAGGAAGGCATAGGCTCCCTGCTGCAGATGGGACAAAGGCATCCCCAAGGAGCCTCTCAGCCTGAAGGCAGGCAGCGGATGCTGGAGTATTAGAGACATTAAAGTTTGCAAACCCAGTGGAAATCGGTCATTATTGTTAAAATGCTATTTGATTTCTTTATAGCGCTTACCACCCCAAATGCCGTTGGTTGTTTATTTGTTCTCTTGGGTTTTGTCAATTTTCTCCTCCTTATGATGTATGTCTTCTCTCCTGGACAGAGAACACAGGCCTTGACAGCCTGTGTACCAGGCTGTTCCCAGCAGCTAAAGCTCTGCTACGTAGGAAAGGGCTGCAGAATTTGTGTGACAGAGTGCCCACATCTTCCTCCTATAGCGCACAGGACCATCTTCACAGATGCTTTTCCAGGAGACCCCTGGAAAGCACACAGAGGTGTCCTGTCCCCGGACCCATGGAAGCTCCGTGATGGCTTGACTTGAATAGCCCAAAGGGGTGACATGCAGAGGCTACCAGCTACCTCCAGTAGTTCCTGGAGGTCAGCTGGTGTGAGCAGGGATGAAAGCCTTCCACCTGTCCCCATATGTTCCTGGTCCTTGAACACTGCCTGGGTATATGTGAGTCTGTGAGGACTGCTGAAATGTGCTGGGGAATTTTCCCTCTGTCTCTAGCTAAATGGTTTCCTGAGGAAATGAGAGATGGGGGTGGGGTGGGTGGGAAGGAATGAAAAAATTCCAGTAAGGAACTAAAACAAAAACAAAAAACTTTTGTCTTTGGAACAGGGGTAGTTGTCCTCAGATCCGAAACACTAGGATCACCGAGGATTAGAAATACACGAGACTTTTTTTTTTTTTAATCAAAAAAGAAATAGAAGAAAAAGAGAAATCTATGGACTCTGATATTGCAAGATGAATGCTTAAAAGGTGATGCTTAAAATGCTTAAACGCTTAAGATGGTTAAGCCGCTTAACAGTTCTACAGGAGAGGTCTGGGGCCACCTGGTACAGAGGGTTCGGAACCCGAGGTACCTGTGGCTGGGCTCAGACCAGGAGGGAGTTCCTTTCTGGCATCCATTCATGTAGTTTATGGTTAAATTGCTAGACCCCATGTGGACTGAATGGGCCTCTTTATCTTTGAACAAACAGAGGAGGAAAGGGGATCTTCCCCCACTTTTGGCCCTGTCTGTATTCGTGGTTTTTCCACTCCAGCTGTCAATCTTCCCTTGTTGTGGTCCGGGGGATAAAAAGAAAAGTTTAGGAGCAGGAGGAGTGAGTGCAGAGTCAACTCCACTCTCCTGCCGCAGACCTTCAGAGAAGTACGGTGGTCAGACGTTCCTTGCAGAATAAGGCAATCAGGGGCCTCAGGATTCTGCATCCCCACCCTCACCCATCACAAGATGTGCCCCAACAAGCAGCACACAGGCTTGTGTTTACTGCAATGTCCCTCACCCAAAGCCCTATGGGACACAACTGAGTTCCCAACCTCAAATGCCATCAGCAGTGACAGGCACAGCTGGAGCAGAAAGCCTTCCTGAAATGTCTTCTGCACACAGCAGCGCAGCCAATCAATGACATTGATTAGTTTGATTTTGAAGGTGCCTCTGTGCCCTTAAAGGAGGACTCGATCTTTAAACACTAACGCAAAACAAAACAGACCACGCAAGCTACACAAAGGCTTACATTTTATGGAAAATAAACTTTTTACAATCTAGTTAGAGTTACAAAAGAATCCTTTAAAAAAAATTGCCTGAAAATGTCACAGCCAAAACTGTTGTGTTGACTGTTAGAAGAGCTCCTGAACAGCCTTCTCGCAGGCCTGGATCATGCCTAGGACCAGGGTATTTCTTGTTTTGGTTTTTTGTTTTGCTCAGGGTGTCTTGTGATGAAAAGCAAAAGCTTTTGTGCCAGACAGCACTGAGTTAGAATACCACGTCCATTACCTATTAATATGTGACCTTGAGCAGATAGTGAACTTTCTCCATGCCTCACTTTTCTCATCTATGACCTGGGGACAAAAAATAGGTAGCACATAGAGTTTCTATGAAGACAAAATTAAGCCTAACAGAGTGCCCACCACACAGCCATTTCTCTTGAGTGGCTGCAGGGTATCAAGGACAGAAAAGCAAAAGCGTCTCCTGGGGCAGCTCTAGGAAGCAGAGGGGCTCTCGGCTCTTTGCTTCTATTGCTCACTCTGCGGCCAGAGAATCCCACGTGGTGGGCCCGAGAGCTAGATCAGCAGGTGATGTGCTCATCTTGCGAGCATCAGGGCCTGAGTGCAGATCCCAGCACCTAGATAGAAGGCTGAGTGCAGTCGCGTGCACCTGTAATGCCAGCCCGGGCAAGTGGAGACAGGGGTCCCTGAAGCTTCCAGGCCAGCCAACTCAGCTGAAGCAGTGGCCTCCAGCTTCAGTGAGAGACCGTGTCTCAAGATGGAGCCTGATAGAAGAAGACCCAGCCTCTGCCTCTGGTCTCTACACATGCACACACATGTACATAGATGCATACAGAGACATTTATACACAAATAAACCATACACACAGAGTTTAAGAAGAATCCTATGTGGTGAGGACTGCTTTTACCTCAATTTAGACTTAAGGAAACTGAGGCACATTGACCTGTCACGTAGTCAACAGTGAACCCCGACCACCTGGTTCAGATATCTTCTTGAGTGACAAAGTCCAGTTATTTCTCTACATAGCTCAGCTTGCATTTTTGCCTAGAAAACCTGAGGGAAAGATTTCACCACTGGCCCCTTGTCCATCGACACTAGAGGTCAACATCCAACGTCAACTGGATTCTGTCTCCTTGGAAAAGCTCCAGGCCCAGTCCGGAGGGTGGACCTCTATGAAAGTTTACCTTTGACCTCACCTCCCAACCGAAAACAAAGCAGGGATGGTCACATAAACCAGTGCTGGCTGGTTCTTGACACCCTAAGGTGATTCTGGAGCCACAGGGCAAACATCAGCATTGACTAAAAGAGAGGACAGATGAGCACCCAGCTACTCTTGGCCCTCAAGGCACTGTCATCAATGGGCCAGTTTGGCTCAGCATCCAGGATATCGACTGGTATGGGTATACCCCCCTCAAGGGCAGACCAGAGACTTGAACATTAACCCAAAGTGAAGTAAAACAAACTGTGTGGGGCAGAATTCATGGTTAGAATTGTAGAGGAATCCCTTAGAGAAAGGACTTGATTTTCAAACACTAGCTATCACCAATTAAGAGGACAACTGTCCCCCTTTCTCACGGGGACATACTCCAAGCCCTCCGGGGGTGCCCTCTGTGTTATCTCTGCACTTGTCGCTCACTCTAGTCCTAACTTTTCAGTCACAGGTGTGTCAGAAAAACTTGCATTCATTTGTTTTTCCTTTTTAATGATTTCCCATCGGGAAGATTCACCCAAACTGCAGCTTTCAGTGACCTCCACACACTGGGATTTTTTTCCTTCTTAAAAGTCAGAAGTTCTCAGCTTTGGAAGCATATTCCAGCTGCACTTCAGCATGTGTGAACTGCCAGAAGCCCTCCTTCTATCCTCAGGGGAACCTGAAAGGGCCACAATAGTACTGTGACAGCCAAGCTAAGTACTACAGAGCTACCTAGCATTTAACAGGAGGGTAGAATATACAGTGAGGAAACTCTGGGCAGAGGCTGAGTCATGTCTCAGCTAACAGAGAACAAGAGACTTCATCTTGTGACTCGGAGCAATGCTGAATTTAAAACATGAATTGTCTGCATCTGGAATTTTCCATTTAGTGGTTTTGGATTGCTTTTGACCACATGTATCGGAAATTGTAGAAAACAAAACCACAGATAAGGGGAGACTGTTCTCTTGCCAAGTGAGGTTCCTGACATGGTGGGCTTATTAGCAAGTGGCCACAGTCTACAGCTGCTCTGGTTATTATTTACATAGTTTATTGCTTTAATAAACACTTCCTCGCACGAACTGGCTTCACTAACTGCCTTAGACAACACTCTTTTGAAATAAAACACAGAACTCTGATTTTTAAAACACCTAAATTATTTAAATCAGTAAATAGAAATTTTGTGGTTATGTTTACTATGTTTTTGGTGAGTGTGTGTGCGTGTGCGCGTGTGTGTGTGTGTGTGTGTGTGTGTGTGTGTGTGTGTGTGTGTGTGTGTGTTTAAAGAAGGCCGCTAGCTGACTCTTCTCTAGAACCATTAATATCTGACAAACAGAAGTAAAGACTAGGATGCAGTCCTTGGTGCTGAATTAAGCCCTTAGAGTTTATGGCCTGTCTCTGGGGACATAGATTAGTTGGTATAGAGCTTGTCCAACATGCATGAAGCTCTGGGCTCCATGTCCGTTGACACATGAACTGTACATATGCTTATTCAAGGTCATCCTTGACTACTTTGAAAGTTCAAGGCCAGCTTAGGCTACATGAGACTCTTTTTTTTTTTTAATTAAGGCCCATATTTTACCATGTCATTAAATTGCTAATTCGTAGTTGACTAATACAAACCACAAACTCAAGTCTAAATACAGACCGACCAGTAAACTGTTTGCAGCTTCACTGAAGCATATGTGAACTTCCAACCAGGATCAACCCATCTTTACAGGTTCCTCAGAGACGATAAAGGTGGGGGCAGGGTGGTGATGGCAGTGATGGTGATGATGGTGTGGTGATGGTGATGATGGTGATGGTGGTGACGGTGATGATGGTGGTGATGGTGATGATGGTGATGATGGTGGTGATGGTGATGATGGTGATGATGGTGGTGATGGTGATGATAGTGGTGGTGGTGGTGGTGGTGGTAGTGATGGTGGTATGGAAACAGAAGCTGCTCTTTATTGAGTTTTCCCATATACCAACCACTATAATCTTTGACTGAGTTAAGAAGGCACAATGTCCTATGGAAACCCTGGACATGAGATTTCTTCCCATATCTCTGTCTATTGTGCTCTCTTGAACAAAGAGCACTATGACAGGATACATTTGCAGGAAGTAGCCACAACATCTTCCATGCTATAGGGTCTTCACAGTATGTGTTTTTTACATGAAGAGGAGGCTATATTTTGGTTTCCACTTGGATTTCAGCTTCACCACAATGGCAGAGGTGGTACTGTGACTTCCAAGGCTAGGCAATACAATGTATAGCAGCTCCTACTCAGTTCTCCTTACTCAGACACAGGGCTCAGAAGAAACCCAGGCTTCAAGGAGAGAACTGTGTAGGGGCTGCAGCCCACACACCACAGCAGAACAAACCTCATCTCAGACAAGGAGCTGAGAGCATCTTCCAGTGATGCCTGACCAGTCCTGGAGTCACTGCCAGCCTCCGAGACTTGCTCTCGAGGCCCATCTTGTGAGGCATTCCCTCCTGGCCACCTGTCCTACTTTCTTGAACCACAAAAGCTGTCAGAATAACAAAAGAGTTCGTTATCTCAGATCCCTACATTTGTGGTGTTTGGGATAGAATCCAGACAGTGCTCCCTTTCATGCAGAGTTTAGGCAAGGGCTACACCTAGTGCTGATGTTCTAACCATTTTGGGGCCTCCAGTCAGAATGCAGACAGGGACCAGTGAACCAGATATCTGAACGTTTGAAAGCTATAAACCATGCTAACTAACAATGCAGTGTTCAATCCCCTCACACTGATGATCCTCCTTAATAACAACTTTGAGAGGGTCTAACTTAGAATTCTCATACTCCCGAGTTCTGTACAAGGTAGAACATGGGCGTTAGGAGAGCTGGGCATCAGCCTGTTTTCCCCTTCCTTTTCCTTCCCTACCCCTCCTCTCAACAGTGCAACTCAACTGTCTACATCTAGCTCTCTCTGAAACTCAATATGCCCACCCCTTGGCTATCTCTGTCCTGAAGACCTACACACCAGTATCAGGATTCAATGTCAAGGCAAAGGGCACATTTACCAATCCACCTAACTCTGCACAGGCTTAGGACATTCAGATGAGCAGTTGCTCACTATGGTCCCCACAAGGAAGGCCATGGCCAGAGCACAAGGTCTGGGGGAGGGTCCTTCTCATATTTATATAAATACATTATTGCCCTTGGGTTTGCCCGCTCATTTCTCAGATATGAAGGTGTTGTATAAGACACAGCCAACCCAATACCTTCCTATAGAGACACGAGATGAGAAAAGAGAGCACAGGGGTTTCTTGCATCCTTCCCCACCCCCACCCACCCCAGACTCAGGAAGCAGGGTGAGGGACATTGCTGTGTCGTCTCCACTGTCCCTTGGCTCTCCCTGGAACCTTCCTGTTTTTAACAGAGCATGCACTTCCTGCTGCCTTTTCCAGTCTACCTCTACCATCAATCAAGCTAGAAAGGCTATCCTGGACCTCTTTTGTCTCCTTGTCTATGTTGCCAATTATTGGAAGTCAAGAAAGGGGAGAGCCCAGGGCCTGACTTGCACCTGAACCTCTGATACCAAGCCTCTTTCCGAGGTCCGTATACTTAGAGCTTCCATCCTTAGCTCTTCTGAACTGTGCATTGCAGAGTCCCAGAGAGACAGAAAACTGGCGAATCCTGCCAGGAATCACACCACACTGGGAGTGGAAAAGAATTAAACTCAGGGTTGGGACTGTGTCTAACTCTTTGACTATACACCGCTGCATACACATTCTCTAAAATGCAGACGTGAAGGTGATGAAAAGACTAGAAATTTGCAAAACAGAAAATAACAACAACAAAAAAACAATCAGGAGAGAAATGGAAATAGATTTGTAGGTGAGGGCAAGACCAGAGGCAGAAGACCAGCGTGTCTCCGACCCAGGCTGTCGCTCAACAGTCCAGAGAATGCAGGGAAATGATATCCCTGGTCTATTCTTCTGCTGGGAGAACACAAAAAAACCTAGGTCTGAAACTTGGCTCCATGTCCCCCTTCCTGTCACTGCTCCCGTCACTACCCGACTGCCTCCTAAGGCAGATGACAGATGAACTTGTATGTGCATAACAAGTTACAGTAGGCAACCAGCAGCGAGCGTGTACATTACCCCAAGTGAGCAATGAGGCAAGAAGCTCAGCTGAATTACGTTATTCGGCTGTCCATGACACTGCACAACTTAGGGTTCAAAAACATGAAAAGAGAGGGGCTGCATTAATGAAATGATATTGATGGAAGGTTGAGTTTCCAGTTAGCAAAAGGATGTCTGTGTTATGTACATATACACGTCCAAGTACCTCAGGAGCTACTGGCTCCTGTATTATAAAATGTACACGAATAAGAAACAGTGAATGAGAAACTGCTGGGATGGTGGCTTTTTCACTCTTGAAACTTAGGCACTGTGAAGGCACCAGGTGTGTACAGCCCTTAACCGGAGCTCGAGCAACCTACCTCATGGAAATGAGCCCTCAAAGGTTCTAGAACAATGGCTGGTGGCCCTCCATTCAGACTGTAGGCTCTTATAACTGCATTTTAAACTCGGCTTCCCGGCATTTTGTATTTTATTTCTTGTGATACTGAGGCTTGAACCTAAGGCCTTGCACATAATAAGTAAGTGTGTTACCTCTAACCTCTTGATCCCCGCTTCTTTTACTTTTTACTTTGACACAGGGTCTCCCGAGGTTGCCTTGAACTTGTTCTGTAGCCCAATCAACCCCGAGCTTTTGATCATCCCCCTGCCTCAGCCTACACTGTACTTTTCATCTCCCCCTTTTTTCCTTTGGCACTACAGATGACCTTTGGGTTATAAAACCGTGCCTCTCATTCTCTAAGATGGTGTCGCTTCAACTATGGTCCTCTAACCAGCCTGCAGCTGCCAGCCATCCAAACATCGAACTCACCACCATTCGCCATGCCAAGAGATCCCAGTGACGTCTGTCTGCACTTTCAGATTTAGGCATCAGAACTTTCAGATGCAGCTCTGTGTGCACATGCTCACAGGAAAAGCTTTCTGCTGACTTCATGATCAAACTTTATGACTGTGGGCTGATCATCAATTTATCCCATGACTCACGCCACATGATTTTTCTCTTTCTTGGCCTGACTGTCCTGTGTTGGCTTTGCTTCTCAAGTACCTCCAAACAAAGTGTGGGCGCGGGACATTAAGTAGAAGTCATTTCAAGACTATGCTTTCTAGCAAGTCGTGTCAAAAGCTCCATGAGGAAGGAGATACAAAGCAGATGCTAAAAAGAATAGTTTGATTGTCTGAGCATGGCCCAGACGTCAGCTGCAGTTTGAACTGTCACATGAGATTTTGATTCAGTTAGCCCAAGCTGACTCTACAATGTCCAATGGGAAACAGGATGTGCCCCTCGAGATGGCTGCGAATCCCCAGGGGTGGTGTGTGTGCCCTTGGGCAGTGCTGCTCTGGTCTTGGCTCTTCTGCTTCCCTGCTCTTCACCTGACTTCCCGCTGTGAACTCTTCACAAGCTAAGTCTCAGACCTGTGGCTTCCCTTTGATTTCTGCCTCCCCCACAGCACTCAGAGGCCATCACGGGAGGCTAGCCAGGACTGGAGGGGCTGTGTCTCCAATGGTATCAAAGGCTCTCAGGCAGTTCAGCGCATACTGTTCTTCCTGGTGTTCCTGCCCCTTCCCCCATCTTTCCCTGCTTAACCCCGAAGCTTCTGCTCCACTTCTCTAAAGGACCTGTTGGCAGTTTTCTTGGGTTGTTCAGGGCATCTCAATCCCTAACCCTCAAGCCTCAATTATTTTCCTGAACAAAGTTCCTTTCCCACAGTGGTTTCCATTATGATTCTGCTGACCCACTAAAGGAGGGGCACATCCAGGGCCCTTAGGGTGTTGTAGTAAATTTGAACTTTGCCCTTGTGATCTGAGTGTTTTGGGGTGTGATTATCATCATTGTCAACTTGACTGGCTTAAAAATCACCTAAAAGAAAATCTTCTGGTCCTCTTTCAGGAGAGGTTAAGGAGGAAACAATCCCACCTGGGTGTGAGTGGCGCCATCCCATGGGCTGGGGTCAGCACTAAATAAAAAGGACAAAGTGAGGTGGTCACCAGCATTCATCTCTACTTCCTGACTTGCTGAGGTGGTATAACAGTGTCTTAGTTAGGGTTTCTATTGCTGTGAAGAGACACCATGACCACAGCAACTTTGATCTATCTATCTATCTATCTATCTATCTATCTATCTATCTATCTATTTATTTTGAGACAGGGTTTCTCTGTGTAGTTTTGGTGCCTGTCCTGGATCTCACTCTGTAGACCAGGCTGGCCTCGAACTCACAGAGATCTGCCTGGCTCTGCTTCCCGAGTGCTGGGCTTAAAGGCGTGCACCACCGCCGCCCAGCTAATTTTTACATTTATTGAATATTCGTGGATTTCACATCATGCATTCCTATTCCACTTATCTCCATCTCCCCTTCTCCTTGCTTCTGCCCTCTGCCCTTGCAACCTCCCCCTCCATATCAAAACCAAATTTAAAAGAAAAACCAAAAACCAAACCAACAGGAGGAGGAGGAGGGGGAGGGGGAGGGGGGGAGGGGAGGCGGAGGCGGAGGCGGAGGCGGAGGGGAGGGGGAATCATCTTGTGCAAGTTGTAGTGGGGCCCCATTGAGACACGCAGTTTACCCTTTAGTCCATTCATCTTTCCTTACAAGTGTTCATTACCAGGGATCATTGGGCTGGCTCAGGGCCTCTGGTTTCTGCGGCACCACTGATGATGGACTCTCACTGGGGCTCCTCTTGGCTATCCTGTTGTTTTCCTGTGTCTTGGAGATCCTGCTGATTTGGATCTGTAGGTTCGTCCCCTTCTCAGGCTCCAACAGTTCACAGATGAGGTGGATATTGGGGTGGGTGAACTCATAGCCCTGGTTCTGGGCATGGGTGGAAGCTGGGTTGGTCAGCTTGCTGGCTTTCCCTCACCATCACTACCTGGGCTAGCTCTCCAGCACTGCCTTGGCTAGCTCACCCAATGCAGCCTGCAGCAAAGAGTGGGGCCAGGTCCCCTGCTCTTGGGCCCTCAGATCCAGGTTCTCCTCACTCATATTGCCAGGGCCGGCTCTACTGTTTAGCCCAGGCAAGGTGCAGGGCTCTCTCTCCTGATTGCTGTATAGGGCATACAAGGTGGGGCAGAGTCAGCTCTCTTGCTCTCAAGCCCTCTGGGATGGCTCATCTACACGCCTGACAACATGGTCAGCTCTAGTGAACCACAGCAACTCTTATAAAGGAAAACCTTTCATTGGGGTGGCTTACAGTTCAGAGGTTTAATCCATTCTCGTCATAACAGGGCAGGTGGCATGAAGGCAGGTATGGTGCTGGAGAAGGAGGGAGAGTTTCACATCTTGATCCACAGGCAATAGGAAGTGAACTTCGTCTACACTGAGTGCAGCTTAGGCATAGGAGACCTCAAAGGCTACCCCCACAATGACATACTTCCTCCAACAAGGCCACACCTACTTCAACAAGACCATACCTCCTAATAGTGTTACTCCCTATGAGCTTATGGGGCCAATATATTCAAATTAGCACATTCCACTCTCTGGCCCCACAAGTTTATAACAATATCATAATGCTAAATGAATTTAGTAAAACATCAAAAGTCCCCATAGTCTATCACAGTCTCAGCAATGTTTTAAAGTCCAAAGTTCAAAGTTTCTTCTGAGATTCATGCAATCTCCTAACTGTAATCCCTATAAAATAAAAAAAAAAAATCACATACTTCCAACATATAATGGCACAGAATATAGGGAAGGGAGAATAGTGAGGAAACACTGGACCAAAGTGACACCAAAAGCCAGCTGGGCAAATCCTAAACTCTCCATCTCCATATCTGATGTCCAACTCCTTTCAGCGTTTTTTTTTTTTTGTTTTTTGAGACAGGGTTTCCCTGTGTAGCTTTGCACCTTTCCTAGAACCCACTCTGTAGCCCAGGCTGGCCTCGAACTCACAGAGATCTGCCTGCCTCTGCCTTCTGAGTGCTGGGATTGAAGGGAAATAAGTGAATTGGCCCATACGGTGAACAAACCTGCAGCTTTTTTAAGGCAACATTCTCTCTCTCTCTCTCTCTCTCTCTCTCTCTCTCTCTCAGGCTGTTTCTACTCCCTGTTAGCAGATTTCCTTGACAGGTATCCCATAACTCTGGCATCTCCAACATCCTGGGTTCTCCAAGGCAATCCAGGATTCACCTTCACAGCTTCATGCAATGACCTTTCTATACCTCCATTCAAAAACACCTCTGACACATGCCTGCCCTAGTAGTTTTCCTTAGTTGCAGAGGAAGATTCCATAATCCTTTTCTTCTATTCTTGACTCTAAAGCCAGAACCAAGTGGCTGAAGTTGCCAAGTTCTGCTGCTTGCTGGGGCTGGAATATGGACCTCTTCAATTACATCTTCACCAGTTTTCTTTTTTTGACAGTTTCCTTTGCTGCTTAAGCTTGGCTGCTTTGGAACTTGCTCTGTAGACCAGACTGGCCTCAAACTCAAAGATTTCACAGCCTCTGCCTTCTGAGTACTGGAATTAAAGATGTTCACCACCATACCCAGCTTTAAGCTTTTCTTTAATTCCTTTTCACAAATTGGAAACTTACCCTAAGGTCACCACTCCCTTTATTCCATTTCTTATTCAGTTTACCTTCTTTAACACAGGATTTAGCTCCATTTTACTTCCTGGTGCTCCTTTTCTCGTCAAATTGTACATTTTGTATTTTTACTTTTTCAGCTTGTTTCTTTTCATTATAAATCTTTATTAGAGTTACCACTAATAACCACAGGACAGAGTCTATACTAGGTTGTTTTGGGATTTCCTCTGCCAATGGAATTAATCCAAATCTCTTCACTTTAGCCTTAGGCAGACTTTTTGGACAAGCACAAAGTATCACAAGAGTGATCTTTAGTCAACATACTAACATTCTTCTCCTCTGAAACCTCTTGAACCAGACCTCCACAGTTGAAATCACTCTCAGCACCACTGTCTTCCATATTCCTACTATGATGGCCCATTAAGCAGTATTTAAAGCATTCCATCATTTTCCTAACCTGAACTCCCAAAGTCCAAATTCCTCCAAACAGAAACATGATCAGGATTATCACAGCAATACCTGCCTCCTGGTATCAACTTCTGTCTTGGTTTGGATTTCTACTGCTGTGAAGAGACACCATGACCAAGCCAACACTTAAAAAGGAAAACATTTAATTGGGGTGGCTTACAGTTTGAGAGGTTTAGTACATTATCATCATGGTGGGGCAGGTGGCATGCAGGAAGGCATGGTGCTGGAGAAAGAGATGAGAGTTCTACATCTTGATCCACAGGCAACAGGAAGTGAAGTGAACTATGTCTACACTGAGCATAGCTTAGACATAGGAGACCTCAGAGCCCACCCCTATAGTGACATATTTCCTCCCACAAGGCCATACACACTCCAACAAAGCCACATATCCTAATAGTGCCACTCTCTATGAGCTCATGGAGGCCAATTACATTCACACTACCACAGCCAGCCATGACACGCTCCTCTGCCATGCCTTCCCTGCCATGGTGAACTGTATCCCATCAAACTGTGAACCAGAATGAACCCCCACCCTTACACTGCTGCTGTTGGGTGTTTTGCTACACAACTAGCACACTGGGTTAAGGGTTACTGGGAAGGCAGCTAAGGCTGGAGCACTAAAGGACTCAAAGACAGACAGACAGAGAGAACCTATTCCCTAAGTTAAGACCCCTCCCCCAACTAGCACCTCACTGAACGGAGTCTCTCTGTCTCCTCTATTAAGACAATGAGTAGCTAAAGCTCAATCTATTTCTTCTCTTCATGATGACCATCCTATCTTATGCATCACAACTGTGTAAGCCAACACAGTTGAATAGTCATGGGGGCGGGGGGTGGTGGCATTGTATTTTATCCTTGTTACTATCTGGCCAAATCCAGTTTGTCAAAAGACAACTACAATAATTGACTGCTTGGAAGTATTCTTGCTTCATGTTTCTTTGGGTAGATTTCATGCAGTGTATAAAGAGGAACATTAAATGCCATACCTGGTACACTGCAAGCCCTGTTTTATAGTTGGTCACTGATAATAAGCACATAACTATGCCCATAAACCAGGCCCCTCTTCCCTCTGCTAATGAGTGCACAAAGAGGCTGGTACTTCATTCTTCCAACACACCTCTCACTTACTTAGAAGTTTAGAAACTGCTGGCTAGGCATGGTAGTTCATACCTGCAGTCCCAGGACTTAGGAGTCTGAGGCAGATAGACAACTGCAATTTTGGACCAGCCCAGGCTATAGTGTAAGACACACACACACACACACACACCCTTTAAAAAAAAAAGATAAAATTCCCTTTAATGAAAAAACTCTTGCTTAGCAGGCCATTATGTATGTTTACCTTCAGGAAAGGAGGGAGTATCCAAAGACAGGTATAGACTCCAAGGAAGTAGGAGGGAGCAGGGGGCAGGGGGAAGTGGGGGTAGGGGGAACAGGAGGATGGGGAGAAGGGGTCTGGGGAGCAGGAGGAAGTAGAGGGGAACAGGGATCAGGGGCATGGGGCAGGCATTTCCTCATGACCTTCACAGCTGTCAACCTGCCTTGGGTCCTCCAAGTGAGGAGAAGCTGAGCCCTCAGACAGGAGCTTGTTCCCAGCATCTGGAAGCAGGGCGGGGGTGGGGGTGGGGGTCATCCATGTCAAGTTAGGCCCAGACCAAAGGGAGAAAAGGGGGGAGACATGTATACCTTCACCTTTACTCAGGTCTTTGCAGCTGGGGCTTGTGTGATCTGGACTGGGAATTTCTGAAGCTTGGGCAATCCCACATGCTAAGGGCAGACCTAGGACACCCCACAGATCGACACATTCATACCGATTTCCAGAGCTGGGGTGTGAGGGCTGCAACAACCGAGTGGAGAAAAGGAGCACTGGGTGTCCATCAGTGAGAAGACATGTCCACAGAGGTGCTGAGTGGAATGTGGGTAGGGTGGTGGGTGGGGCCAGAAGCCTGAAAACTTCCTAAATGCTTGCCCGGGTGATCTTCAAGTCTGGTAATGGCAAACACTCTTCATCATGCCCTTCAGAGGATGCTGACTGCAGACCGCTTTTCCCCCCACTTAACAATAGGAGACATGGAAAAGAAAAGGCAAGCTTGTGGCCTCGGGGGTTTTTGTTGTTTTTTTTTTTTTTTTTTTTTAACCTCAGCTCTTTCTGCTCCAACCTACATCTAAGGGGAAGGGAAACTGTCCTTTGTTGTCACTCAATCTCCCTTAAATTTAAGAACAGCTGGGGATATTTTTCATGATTCATTAAATTCACATCATTCCAAAGAAATCTTCCTGCCGATTTATCTTTGCCTCAGCAGTTGGGGCTCCCAGACTGAGTGCTGCCAGCCTGGGTCTGCTGTTCGGGGCTGAGTCTGTGATCTTTCCTGCTGTAATATCTTTTTGAGGGTGAAAGAGAAGGGAAAAGAATCGGGGTATTGAAATGAATCTCTCCAGTCCATGTTTCCCTTTCTGGAGATAAAGAGAAAGTTGTGTGGCTGTCACGGCTCAAGACTAAACCCCAGCTAATGTCCTCAGTGGGGAAGAATAATTAGTAAATTCTCTAATTAGAGTCCGGTTTACATTTCTCTTTCCGTAGAGGCTAATCCTTGTGTTTAAAGAAGATAGTCTGCCTTGATTAAAACCACTGGCTTTAATCAGAGCCACAGAGGAATCCACTTGGTGGGTGACAGTGGGTTCCTCAATCATTCATTCATGCAGTCATTCATTCATTGAAACATAACAACATGCTGGGTATGGCCCTAGCCCTAAGACCAACATGATGTCCACCCTATGGACTCATCCATCCTCCACATCAACTGTCATCTCTCAAAGGTAGGAGCATCCTAAGGCCACTTCCTAGTTCAAGAGCCCAGAGTTTGCCTGGGTTACTGGTACCTGTTGTGGAGGTAGGGAGGGCCATGATGGTTAGTTTTAAATGTCTTAGGATTACCTGGGAAGACAGCTTCAATGAGGAATTACCTATCACATTGGCCTTTATTTTTACATGAATGTTCATGATAGAATCCCCTTCTGGTGACCAGTGAATGCCACTTTTGCCTGTACTGGAGACTGTAGAACTCTTTCAAAGAGTTTCTTGAGTTGGCATCTGCCCCCAAGGAGCCAGGCGATGGAAGCTGTTAGCACACTCATCAGAAAGAAGAGCAAGCCATTGGCACAGATAGGCATTACCACAGGGTCTCCATGTGCTGAAAAGACAGATGTTGAGAAGGGGTATGGGAGCTCATGGCAGAGACATTATATAGAGAAGCCACAGGGGGCCAAGGGCTCAGCCACATTACAAGAAACCAAGGTACCCCTTTCCTCCATTTTGCTTTCCACCATTTTGCTTTCTGCCGTGTTAGTTAGAGGAGGTCTGTCAGGGTTTGAATGTCAGGCACCTCCTCCTGCTTGTGCACTTATGCACCCAGTCCACAGCTGATAGTGCTGCTTTCAGAGACTGTGGAACCTTCAGGAGGAACTGAGTCACCAAGGACACGCTACTTCCTGTCTGCTCTCTACTTCCTGTCCCACTGAGGTAGGAGGTGAGGAGTCCCCTCCAGAGGCTCCTGCTGCCATGGAGCTGCCTATTGCCCCGATTTCCCATCATGATGGACTGTGTTCCCCCTAGACTGTGAGCCAAAATAAAACTTTATTTTGTCTCAACAAGTGTAAAGTAACTAATACATCATCTCTGGTCCAAAACTATGGAGTGGAAATTTCTAGAAATAAACAATCATAGTTTTAAGCTGTGTGTCATTCTGAATAGTATAGTGAGGTCTCATAATGCCTCACTCCCTCCTACCCGAGAGAGGTACTGCTCATGTGTCTAATGTATCCACGCTGTATGTACCACCTGCCCGTGAATCACTTAGCAGCTATCTTGGTTACTGGACAAACACAGATTTTGCTCAAGTAAGGCTGTGATGTGATGTGCATACCATTCACCTCACTCCAGCTCCTTGTGTGGACACTGCATCATCTCATCCCACCACAAGAAGACTGAGAGCAATGAGAAAATTGCTATGAAGAATTTCAAGAGATTGCATGCATGCAATGATAGGCTGTGTAATGAGTGTGTGGAAAGTTTCAGTACCAAAGAGAGAAAAGGATAGAAGGAAGGAGGGGAGGGGAGAAGAGGGAAGGGGAAGGAGGAGAGGAAGTAACTGGGGTATGAAACCACAGTTAATTAAAGGATAGTTAATTAGCATATAATGATTTAGGAATTATTATGGCATTTTCTAACAAAGTGTAGACAGTTTTAAGCATGGGGCCCTGGACTACTGCACAGGTTTCATGTCCACAAAGCCAGCCTAGCCGAGGCTTGCTCCACAATCCTGTGTCCAGAAGGGTCTGTCCCTGTCCCATGACACAATGTCTCCTCAAGAATCAAGTTATTTTTAAATATAATCACCTGGATTGAAAATGAATGGCTCACAGTGGCATGTTCAGCTTCTAGGGTGGAGTCCACTATGATGGGGCTTAAAGAACTATGCCAACACTTCTTCACACACCATTTCTATTTTAGTACACAGGGGGTGTGTACTAAAGACGTCCTGAGGTGTCACGTTAGTAGAGATTAGAAATCCACCAAAAGAGTTAAGTGTGTATCCAACACATTGACCTGCAGACACTGCCTCTCTGACACAGGACTCCATAGGACGACAGCTCCAAGTGAGCTCAGAGCCTGCCTGAGCCAGCGGTTCTCAGCCCTGCTGAGCCCTTTAGGATTGCTATGGGAAGCTCTAGATGTTGTGAGGCCTGGGGGTCCCCATTGGCGGACCCTGAATTTACAGGCACGTGGCTGAGACCAAGTGTTTGTGTGGCCTGGGAACACAGCTCTCGGCGGCTGTCACATCAGACACCAGCTCCCAGACCCTGAAGTACAGAGGAACATTCTCCATGAGTGAAGTCGACAGTCACGTCCCGCTCAAGAGCGTATTAATTTAAATCCACACTGGAGAAGAGCTTGCTCACATCAGCCTCATTATAATATCTGAAATATTTGAAAGCAATAAAATCCCTTTACAAAAGACAGGGATACAGAGGAAGAGAGGAGAGTCTGCCTTAATCCTTGAAGTCATCAATTAAATACAATATTGGTTCCACCCGTTCTCCAATCCCAGTCTCTGCCGACAACTGCCTGACCCCGAATCACTTCCAATCACAGGCCATGCTTTCTCCCCTCCCTGCAGCTCAGCTGGTGAGTAACTGTTTTTACTCTGGCTGAAAAATTAATTCCTTTTCAGAAATATTCTCATCTTTGGGGGGCTGGTTTTGCTACTGAGTGACAGGATTATGAAGTGACCCCAGGGTCAGAAGAGACTTCTCTCTTTCCCGTGAAGAAAATCACTGCCTAAGTCAGGATCTCTTAAAATAATACATTCTCGCGGCACACATGCAGCTTTTTGATCTGCTATGAAAAGAATAAGAAGTAAAGAGGATCCGAGGTGGTGAGGGAATGCTATAATCCGCCACACTCACACATCAGCCTCCACTAAGTAAGTCCAGATAAATTGAGGATTTACATATTTAAGATTAACTGGAGACAAGGTAGAGGCAGATACTTAAGGAAACACAGTCTCACTCTTACAACTTCCTGCCACTTGATGCTAATAGTTTTGTTCGACTTCCCAGCTTAATACTTATTAGTGAGTAACCAAGACACTGTGTTCCAGATCAATTGCACTCCCAACCCACCGTAAAGATTGTTTTTTCTTTTTTGCCCTGTCCTCAGAAAATCCCAGCTGCCCCGACCAGCAACAGTTAACTGCACACGAGGACATGTAAAGGCAGCAGATGGAAAACGGGGGGAAGCAGCTGGGAGTGTCTCCCTCAGAACTGTTTTTAACAGCCTGCGCACAAATAATGCCTCTCTACCATGGAGATAAAAATAAAACGTAAATATTGAGAAGGTTACTGGTCACAGCAGCAAGATGGCCCAAGATGCTGCCACCATGCCTGCTTCTCCGACGCACTCACCACTCTAGATGCTATCCCACTGGGGAGTTTTCAAGAAATCCTAAAATCAGATTCAGTGTTAGGAGTCTGACTTTACTGGAAGCTCGGCTACACCCCAAGCTTCGTCCCCAGGCTGCTCTCGAGGGGCCGGGGCCAGAGTGGATTAAGTCAACGGTCACTATTCCTCTAACACAGCCTGTCCTGACTTGGATTCGATCCCTGGTGCACTGGGATTCATTGCCCTTCAGATGCTTCATGAATCCTGTGACATCCCCTCTGGGAGAAGAAGGGACAGGGTTAGGGGCAAGAGAGGACAATGGAGATGATAATAAGGAACTTCATGATAGAAATGTTTTTAAATGTCATCATGAAAGCGCATCATTTTGTACAAGGAATTTGCATGAATTAAAATTTTAAAGCATCTTGTGTAAGTGTGTGTGGTGTGTGTAAGTGTGTGTGTGTGTGTGTGTGTGTGTGTGTGTATGTGTGGTGTATGTGCATGTGACATGTGTGTCTGGTGTATGTGGCATATTTGTGTGTATGTGGTGTGTGTATAGTATATGTGCATGTGATATATGTGTTTGTTGCATTGTGTGGCATATGTGTATGTGGCATGTGTGTATATATGTATAAGTGGGGGCGCCTGCATGGAGAACAGAAGACAATTCAAATATTCTCCTCTATCATTTTCTGCCTTCCCCTTTGAGCCAGGGTCTCTCCTTGAGCCTGGAGCTCATGTTTTTCAACTAGGCTGGGAGCCGGCCAGCCCCAGAGATTCTTCTGTCTCTGCCACACACAGTGCTAGCGGGAGTACAGGCCCTCCTGAGACCATACTTAACTTGTGATGTGAATGTTGGGGTACAGGCTCAGGTCCCTGTGGCTGCACAGAGAGCACCCCTATCCACTGAGTAGGCTCTCGAGTCTCTTAACTTAAAAATAAATAACACACTGCCCGATCTATGGAGGGACTTCTGATGAACTCTTGGTCAGGGAGTAAGTCTGAACCCTTTGTCCTGTGATGATTATGACCCTCGTTCTTATTCACACTGACTGACCTCATCTTCTGGGCATTTATCCTTGAAGTAACTGACCAACTCACTGAGCTCAATCCCCTGAAGCAGGTATTGAGAGAAGGGGTCTGACATGATGAGCAGCACGAACAGCAGTAACTTATACAAATTCACCCACATTTTACTTACTGACATAGCTGTTCTCTCCCTATTGCTCTCTTTATAATCACTTACTAAGCAGAAGCACTTTTACAACCATGTGCTACTTTGGAAGATTTTTTTTTAATGTAAATAAATAAAAACACAAACAGAAACTCACCTGGCAAGGGAGTGATACCAGAGGCACAAAAGTGGTTTTCTCAAGGTGCTCCAGATATGCTGACCCCTGCCATTTCCCCCAAATGCAGGAAACACAACTGTGTGGCTTGTGGTAGTGGGGGCTGTGTGTGCACTATACCCTAAAGAGAATTGAAGAAAATTAAGTGGAAAAATGAGAAAAAGAAAATCAAGTCTGGCAAATAAATCTCCAATTCTCTGTGAAGATAATACAGAAAGGGGATCACATAGATAATCACATAGAAAGGGATGGGGGAGCCAGGCCATAAGATAAATCATTAGAGAAATTGAAAGATCCACTGGGACAGTCAGAAACGGCTTCAAAAGAAGGAAGTCATTGAACTGGGTCTTGAAGGACAGTTGAGAATTAACAGCAGAAATGTGGCTAATGGGCAGTGGCCATTGACTGGGCATCAAGAGACACCCTCAGACAAGCAGCAGGTGCTTTACAGTGTACAGTGGGCCATACAGGACCGGGATAGAGGAGAATCAAAAATGAGGAGTTGAGAGCTTGGAAATTTAAATAAAAGAGTCTGTACTTGACTCCACAGACAAGGACAAGAGCTGAGGTCATGAAAGCACTGGATGGACTTGGAGGGTATGGCTTAGTGGGTAAAGTGCTGGCCTGCAAGCGTGAGGACCTGAGTTCAGATCCCCAGCATTCATGTAAATGCCAAGCAGCCATAACAGCCTGCCTGGGAGGTAGAGACAAGAGCTTCCCAGAGGCAAGCTAGCTAGCTAGACTATTCAAATCAGTGAGCTGTGTGTGCTAATGAGAGATCCCAGCTCAATACATAGGGTGGGGAATGATCAAGGAACACATCCAGTGTTGACCCCTGACTTACACACACACACACACACACACACACACACACACACACACACACACACCATGCACACATACACATGAAAAAAAAAAAGAATGCATCTAGACTAGGAGTGCATTTGGAATTAATTTTGCAGCAACCTAGTGAGTGGGTTAAAACGGACCGAGCATAGAGACACGAACACCACCAGGTTATCACAAATTAACCTTGGCGTTTAGAACATCAAGTAGGGGAGGAAGGGGTAGCTCTCTGGAGGCTCGTAGGAACTCAGGGACCCAAGTCCATGTTGTCTTGGGTCCCTCCTTCACCACAAAGCCTCTCTGCCTTTACGGAAACAAATTCCTCATCAACGCAGTCATTAAACTCTACTCCTGCGGGCTTCCCATACCCATTCTTTGCGGTGTGGGAGACAAGCACGTTCCATTTAAATACAATCCGTCACCCCGAATTCGACACCACCACAATCCTAAGTGTTCCTCCTGCTGTTGAGTCTGATCTTCCCTTGCCCTCCGTGTGTGTGGGCATGCTGTTGGTCTTGAGGGAGTGTAGACACACCCATCTCTGTCTCCCTCCAAGCTCTATATGCTTCTGCATAGAAGTTCTGCCTCGCCCTGGCAGTTTCCATTCATTCAAGCTGTGTACTCTACCTTTCAGTAAAAAAGCCACAGTGTCACAAGTGGAGGTTTTCCCTCTCAGGCCCCATCAGCGGGTGTTAAAAACATGAGCACCTCAAGTCTGTTTGATGTGTTTACTCTTTTAAACTACAAATGAATCTAACATTCAAAAATGAATCAAAGGAGACCAAGACACCATCTCTACTGTTTGATACCTAAATAAGTGTTTTCCACGGACCTAGAATTATTGCATGTTAAATTACAGGTACTCCTTTGTTGCTTCTCTAGTGGTTCAGCCCTCCCTATCTGACTCCCGGTCTGATGCGTTGGATGACTGACATACGGTTTTTCATTACCACTTCCTCGTTGGTACCTTTCCTTTATCAACAAGGAGGGTCTGGGGATAGCCAAGGTTCAAACAGACTCCGTACCTACAGGAAACCACCGTTGTCCCCATGTTGCACAGGTTAGCTCAAGTATCCCACAGATGTATCGTGCCGATGGCCAAGGGAAGCTTAGCAGTGCTGGCTGGCTGGGAAAGCGGCGGAAGCTCTGCCTGCGTGGCTCTCACGGGTCCTGATGTATTTCCCACACTACTTGCTTCAGGTGCCATAGCAACAGGCCAGAGATATAGACACGATGAACTCCAGTTCCTCTCCTTGCTGGGCTCAAAGTGCTTCCTGCCCTTCAACAAATTAGATGAAAAGTCCTCTTTAAATGTCTGCAGCTGGGGCTGGAGAGACGGCTCCGTGGTTAAGAGAACTGGTGGCTCTTCCAGAGAACCTGGTTCAATTCCTAGCACCCAAGTGGAGGCTCGCAATCACCTGAAATTCCAGTTCCAGGGCATCAGATGCCCTCTTCTCAACTGGCATAGACACATACATGGTGTACAGAAACACACGCAGGCAAAATGCCCATACAAATAAAATGTGAAAATTTAATTTTTTTTTAAAGTAAATACCTGCAGATGTCCCTGAGGTGGCTCCAGGACTTGATAAGATGCTGGAGGCTCTTTCCAGAGAACTCAATGTGTTGGGTGGGAAAATGTTCCCTGTGACTGAGGAGCCTCGATCACAGCTTCTGGTCTACTTCAATGAGCTAAGCCACAAACACTGTGACCTGAACCAAGCTTGGCTCAGAATCCTGGTGTAGGCTACAGTTATGTTTTGGAAGAGAAGTGAGATAAATGAGAATATATTGAATTTTTCACTTGATTTAATGATTTCATCAAATGTACTAGCCCTTAATATGCCTACTTTTCTGATAATAATAAAAAAAAATTAGTATCCTCAGTCAAGGATTAGCTCAGCTGTTGGCTTCTCTCAGAAGGTGTGCTGATGCCATTAGCCCATCCCAAGGTGCTTTTGAAAACATATTAAAAATAAATCAATAAATTTTGGGGCTGGAGACATGGCTCGGTGGGTACAAGCACTTGCTTCTCTTTCAGAGGACTCAAGTTTGATTCCAAGCACCCATGTCTCACTACTACTGTAACTGTAGATCCAGGTCTGGCACCCTCTTCTGTCCTCCAAAGGTATTGCACTCATGTGCAAGTACACACACATAGGTAAATAATACACATAAATAAATTTTTTAAATAAATAAATAGCACAAATCACAAAAAATTATTTATGTGTACACGCAAGTGTGGGGAAACACATGGAGGTCAGAGGACAACTTCTGGGAGTCAGTTCTCACCTTCTTCTTGTTGAGTCAGGGACTCTCTTGTCTTTGCTGCTGTGTTGCTAGCTGAAATGTTAGTATTTCGGGCCAGCTGACCCACCAGCTGAGTTTAAGGTAATCCTCCTGCCCTGCCTCCCATCTCCACACCTGAGTTCTGTAATTACAGATGTGAGCTATCACACCCAGTTTTTTACAAGGGTTCCAGG